>NW_026463608.1:0-70567 GCF_021730395.1 Mercenaria mercenaria
AATCTAAATAAACAGAAATATTTACTTATGGTCCGAAAAATAGAATTTTCTTATCTATTAACTTTGAAAAATGTCTCTCTTAAATAACTCAGTATATTGATGACTATGTTAAAAATGGTGTCCGAAAGAAAATGCAGATCCGAACGCTCTTACTGAATGGAAAAAGAATTATTTAAAATCATAAAAACTTGGATTAAACTTTATGAATCAAACCTCTCCATATTACTTTATAACCCAAATTTTCACTTCAAAGTTCAAAGAAAGCTTATCTAAGGCCAAAACACGATTTATACACGCATTCTGTTTTAACTCCTACAGACAAAGCTTCAGATATTATTTGTATTATTATATGACTTATTTACTACACAAAATGAACTGAAACATACGAAAACCTATTAGTTATCACTACAAGATAAGAATAATATTGTAAACCGTCATGTAGATCAATGTATGAATTTTATGTCGCACTTAGCGACAATCAGATGAAGCTCCCTACTCTTTATTTGACCCCTAAACTGCACAAAACTCTATATAAAGCTCGATTCATTACAAACTCAGAATTATGCGCTACAAATATATTTATCCTTATCCCTAAACTGCGCATTTTATTCTAATTTTAAGTTCAGGTACTGGTTCCAGGTACACGTAATATCATTTGTCTCCTCTATATAATTTTTTTCTAATTTAGTTACAAAACATTTCTCAATTTGTTTAATTGTTTCTTGAAGTAATTGCTGACAACGCTTATTTTTAACAACCCATTTCCTGCTAACAGTTGTATCGAATTCATTGCTAATGTTTACAATATTCACAATGTCTTTCATTTAACATTTTACATGTATTCCAGAAGCTGTCCATGCATTCTATGGAAGAGGAAGAAAGAAAAACTGTTGAGGGTTTACAAAATGAACTGGTATTCATATTTTACTTTCTCATAAGTCTCCTGGACGAGGCGCTTTTATCTACACTCTATAACCATAGTTACATACATCCTGTTCATATTAAAACTGCTTGTGTATATCTATGCGGTCTTGCTTACGATTTATAAAGGCCCAGATTTGTCATAAATGCCATATTTCACCACACAATACGTTTGAGCACCTTAGAGGGAAAGGCAGTGTTGTTTGTATGTTAATTCTTTCCCGAAGGATTTCTTAAATTAGTTTCAAAATGAAAGAATTTTCACAATCTGCCAAAAAAAATGAGAGTCATTTACATTTAAATATAAGATATCAAAATGGAGGCCATTTTTTCAATGGCAACGTTGATCAAAATGGCAGATATGTAAAACTTCTAGATAAACATTGAATAGTATTTTCTTATGATTTCTATACCTTTTACAGCTAAAAGGAAAGAATTTACCATGTTCTATATCTAACACTCAAGAAACATTGGAAGGTTCATTTTACTATTAGTTGCTGAATAAAGTATTCAGTAGAGTATAGATGGCGCCCTTAGCATCGTAAATACTCGGCCATATCTGATAATTAGGTTGAATGTTATTTGCCCATAAGTTATTAACATTTCACATAATTTACTGGTTTTACTCTAGAACCTTCATTTCCTCTGAAAGCCTTATCATATTTACAGAAAATATTGATATCAGTGAATTATTCACTCGCTTGAATACTCTTGATGAAGCAAAGATTTGCTCCTAACGGTTATAAGCAGTGCGACAAAAATTCCAAACTAGGAATGTGAATACAGTAGATTGTGTTGCACTTGATTTGGTATATGTGAGCTTATTCTTGCGATAAGACTAATTGTGCTCAGATAAGAGATCAAAGGTCGCTTTAGCCCTTATTTTACATTTGATGATGTGTTATGGTTTCAAACAATGCTTGTAATTACTTCATTTTATTGTGATATGAATTTACCAATTTTAAAAATAAAATGAATGTATTTTTTTTATTTAATTTGATTGAATGTTATGGACGAACTCAAACAAGAAATTTATGAAAATTTGTACTCCGTGTACATGAATGATTACACCGTGTCCTATTTACTATAAATAATTTAATAATAAGTATAAACAATGCCTTTCGTTTTTCACCACAAATTAACTCTCTTCAAAAACAATATATTCCTTAACTGTTGTGTTTGTCCTTCTCCATACAAATGTCTTTGTTCTATGGAAAAGATAATATCATACCCATTCATCACATCACATTAAACGTTATGAGTCGCTTGTGACAGGGACAGTAACCAGGGACAGTAACTACCAGAACAACTTAAAACCAGTTACAACATTTACAAGTTTATTTACCAAAAATGATTATGTACAATGAATTAAAAAAAAGAAATTAGATATTAGTAGAAAAGAACTGAAAAAAAAACAAAAATCTGAGGTCAGCAGTTCATCTCTAACATTACGTATCACGGGTGTTTCCTTTTACTTCAAATTTAAGGTAGCACAAAAAAGTATCTTAAAAGTTAAATCCTTCTAAACCGTGAAAAATCACACCTTTTAGGTTCCCCTTGTTGGTAGGTGTTTATATCCCTGAGCTGTCTCAGTTGTCTGAAAAATCTACGTCTTGGTGGTTAAGGCACAGCCATGGGACAAAAGCTCTGCTCTGAGAAAATCACATTCAGGTGAGTACACTAAAGCGCACCTCGGGTATTGAACTTCCGGGTCGTGACATCATCACCAGGTAAAATGTCGTCTGATGGAAGAAGCTAAATTATCATAAGCACCATAGAAAAAAAAATCAAATAAGGGCATTAAACTGATTCTTTGGGTACACCATACCTCCGTAGGCTCCCACAAATAATACGTTCTACTGAATCAGAACAATGTGCTACTAAGTTCAAACTGCACGTGATTACGATACGTCACTTATTACTGCCATTTTGTTCCTACAAGTCTAAAGTTAAAGTATGGAAAAGATATAAACAGATTATGATGAAAATATGTACATAAGGAAATGATAAACTGCAGCTTATATTTTCATCACAATCTAACACGATACAATGCAAATTGAATGTTATACAATAGCTAGTAAGAATGTAATATAAACTATCTTGATACAAGACTGACATTGTATAGATATGATATAGACTGGCACACAAACTTATTTCAAATTTAGATTAACTTTTAAATAAACGGTACTGTGCTTGCCAACATATAAATTTATGCTTTACAATGTAATTCAGTACCGATGTTCCATAGTTTGCAACGAATAGATTGACATATACGATTTATAACTAAGATAACCTTCTAATAATTATGTTACTCAATTTTCAATATAAATTGTACAAATTATACTAACGGAATATTTCAGATTTCTCTTTCCAAATAAATAATTTAGAAAAGTCTGAAAAATTTGATAGTTAACCTGACATACCGAAACTAGCTAATTTCTTGCCGAAAAGTAAACGGTTTTACAAAATACTGTAAAAATCGTAACTCAAAAAAATTATTCAAAAATCTAACAAATATATTTTTTACCTCGATCGAGCAAAATTTCTACTAAAAAATCAAAGTGACATGAATTCGTTTGTCTCTCAAAAACTATTGTGCACTTGGCATATCTAGTCCAGTCTATTTATAGGGTTATGTCCCGCCAAATATTAGATTCCCGGGACTCACGACATAGGCGTGAACTCGGACTATTTACATTTTCACGGGAATCACGATATATTTCACAATATGAGTCGCCTCCGGAGAAGTAACAAGATTAAAAAAAACTGAAACGTCTATATAGATTGAAGATAGAATAGAGAATATTACATGAGTGTCTTTTGATATTGAATTCATTAAACGAGTTGAATAAGATGATAACGAGCCAAATAAAATTACTTTGGAAAGACACAAATGAAATATTCTTTTAATCTCATATTAGCTTTTCCTGTCGAAGCATTAAAGTTTCTACTTTCTTTAACTATTATAAACAACTCATTTTGACCAACGTCTCCTGTACTATTAACAACCGGTGTATTATCATTTTTATGTAATGGCTTTATTTTTCTCCCGCGACGAGTAGAAAGGTTCTTTTAATACAATTGTGTATGAAATTTGTTCTTTAAATACCCTAGCCTAAAATAATGCCGTACATTCCTTACAAACCTTGGTATATGTGACCTAGAGTTTCAGTTGAGCGTAACTGTTAGCATTTTAGAAGTCATCACTGAATAAATATTAGACAATTGTTTTTATTTTATTACGAAATGAAGTCTGATGTAATGTAAATCCTTTTTAGTGGGCATTATACCGTTGGCAAGGGATAAAATTCACTTAATGTGGATATATTTCCTACGATGTTTAGCAACAGACAGCTTGTGGGCTATCAAATACACGTGCAGTTGGGTCGAAAATGACGTCACTAAATAGACTTACGATATCGTAACTAACTAACAATACCTTAAGTTACGAAAGATGTTTGGAGATAGCTGAATAACACTACCTTAGTCTTACCTTAGGTTTATCGTAAATCATACCTTAACAAACGATACGAATATCTTTTCAATAAGGGGAGGCAGTATTCAATAATAAAAACAAATTATACAATAGTATAAACAATGGTGTTGCCCGTCCGTCGATATTTTCTATTTCCGGACGCTTAGTAAAGAAAGAACAATAACTTTAGCTTTAAACATTTCAATGGTAACGCACGGATGATTCCTTTGGTTAATTTTACAGTCATAGTGCTTAAAGTCATTTTGATAACCAAGTACGGTTTTCAAAGTAACGAAACTGACAAAGTACCATTTCTCACTAATGTCTATTTTTGTGTCAGTTGCTCATAGGTCATGGTCACATGACCAAATATTCTGGTAATTATTATTCTTTTTTTTTCTTTTTCAAGGTAAAAGGGGCATGACGTAAATCTGGTAATTTCTTTTCTTTTATCTAAGTTTCCGAGATATCACTTTCTCCTTTCAAACTTTACCCGATAATTTTGCATTTTTGCATTTGCTTTTAAAGGTCAATATATACGAGGGGAGGTCTAAAAGTGGTTATGATAACATTTTTCAATATAATCCCCATTTACAGTCCCTGGCTCGAGGATTTTGCTTTTCCGCGTTACTACCGGCACAAATATTTGCCTTGAGTGGAAAATTGCGATGATTTTTTCACATTGAACGGCTGTTGACAAGAGCGAAAAATCGCGATGATTATATAATACACCGCAAAAAAGTTCACTAAATGCCTGTGGTGAGTCACGAGGAATATTCTCAGCGGGTCGCGGTGAATTGCGATGGATCGCGGTGAATCACCGGCAATCACCGCGAAAGCGAGGTAAATTTTGTAGGTTAAATACATATAAACTGTCTACTGTTGTTACATGTATAATTGCATTAGTTTTTTTTTTTTGTCTGTTAAAATGAACAAATAATAGGGTTTAAGAACAAGTAAATAAAATTAATGTTGATATATAATCATTCCACTAGTTTAATGTTTTATCTGTAGTAATTAACAAATTAAAATTTATTTCTATCTTACCTTTTGGATAATTTTCAAAATTTACACGTAGGGCTTGGCGTTGCAATTTTGTAGTTTTAAGTTAAAATTTAATGATTTCCTGTAGAGGATAAATGTTTATATTCATTCGCAAAATAAAACAGGAATATAAGTTATATATAGCATTTCACAGAAACTGTCTCATGTCATTGTAGAGTACCGAGGTTGGAGAAACAAAAAATGACCCCTTTTCACACTTGCAGGAAGTGTCACTTTTCATACTGTTTATTGTCATCAATATTTCAAGCATAGTCAAATACTGTATGAGACACGTACTTTACACTTGACACTTTTCTATCAGTTGCACAATGTGATATGTTTCATCAACAGACATTATATCAGGCATTCTTTATAGCATATTATATAAAATATATAAAGAAATCGTTGTTTAGGTACTTTCTAAGTAAACCACTTTACATTTCGACAAGGATGGTCACCTGTTTTTTACAAAATTAATATGATTTTATAATAAAGTTTTATTAAATTTTTAGGCACAATAAAAATCAGAAATTAGAGTCTTTCAGTTTTCGTTTTCGGCAAAAACCAACTCTTATTTGATCCACTATTAGCTAGTTTTAACAGTTTTAACCACATTTTACACCATTGTTACATGTTTTACATAGAATAGAAACAAAGGTAATAAGAAATAACTTCAAGAAATTCAGTAAGAATTACAGGCAGTAAATATTATTTAAAGTAAACTTAGGCCAGTATTTGTAGATAGATGTTAAGGACCTATGGTGGCATAAACAACATACAGAGCAGGGTAATAGGTATAAGAAAGAAGTCAGCATAGGAAAATCCAGTAGTGAGGAAATACAGTAAACAAGCAGACGACAGACAACCGAAAGCAGGCAGCAAGTAAACAGGTAAATTTTAGCTAAGAATTATACCGCGAAATTGAGGTTGTAAATAGCTATTATGTCTAAAATGTAAATAAATTGAAATCAATGGGGATATTAAATTTGGTCTTTCGGCTAGAATTAAAAAAATCTTTAATAATAAAACAAAAATAAATAAAAATATACAGTAAATCGAAATTGTTAACCATAATGTGAATAGTAAAGTACATGGAGTAACATATTTATCGATAGTTTTTAGTTTATTTATTTCCATCCAGAAGGTCTGAGACCCATGAGGCAATACAACAATACATATAAATCGATATAACATATAGGCGTGGTGTGTAATCTAAAAATAAACCTGTGAATGGAAGGTATCGGACGTAAACACATTGTTGTTATACAGGTGTTTTTAAAATCTTAATATATTTTAAAGGTTTTAAAGTAAGTAAATAAAGTAGTAGTGCATAGACTTAGTCTGCTATTATTCTTTTTGATTGCATTCTTTGCTTCCAAAGGATCTTTTTACAGATTTTATTAACTATCACAACAGCAATCTTTAAGTGCCGTGTGGCGGCTGTAAAAAGTCTCCCCGTACTTGGATTCAGTGTTGTTATATTTTCTGGTCCTTTGGGATCATGGAGTCCATTCAACATATGTATAATAGAATTCCGCTTAAGCCGGTGCTAGGGGGCGTGAGAGGTGTTGCACATTTCATTACCTCTCATGAACAGACTCAGTCAAACCGAGTCTGCTATTATTTTTCTTGGTTGCATTCTTTGCTTCCAAAGGATCTTTTTACAGATTTTATTAGTTCATTAGCAGTGACAGTCTTTTTCTTGCTTCACGTAAAAAATTTCACCAAACTGTTTCCAAAATAAATATAACAAAACAATGGTGCGAAAAAGTAAAGTGGCATAATAATTATATTCAAAGCTCATCTTTAGCTTATCAGTGTTGTTTATCTCTGTGTTGTTTTACGCTCCTTATTTAGTGGCTACTCGGGGCCAATAAAATGGATAGATCAATCGGTTTTTTTTTGTTCTATTTTGAAAAAAAGTTAGTTTATATAATGAAAATATACGTATTTCTGTTGGAGTTTAAAGCACTGAGTAAACTTTAAAAAATATTTTTATGATATTTATTTTGCATCCATGGAAAAATTATCTGTTATAATGATATATACTTCTAGGTTTTAATAAATCAATCATTATTATTGCAAACGTTTAATGATCATTATCGGGTTGAAAATCAATATCGTTTTAAATGCAGATACTTATATACATTATGAAATCATTTTCGATATTTTTAAATTTCACTATGTAACATCTTCAATGCCTTAATTACATGTAGCAGAATTGATCACTAAAATATTACCGAAAAATGTAAATATATGATTTTTAAACTCGTAATATGATAATATCTGAAAAAAAAATCACTATATAATTGAGCCGCGCCATAAGAAAATCAACATAGTGGCTTTGTGACCGCGCAGTCTAGACAGGTTCCAAGTTGTTCGCTTTCATAATTATTATTATTATTATTATACCAGATTTATATAGCGCCCTTTTCATGATCAATTTCACGTTCAAAGGCGCTTTACATAATTCAAATGCAGCCACATATGCAGCATAATTCATCCTCTACTAGTACAGACACAGAGCGATCTGACCAGAGGGAAAAAGAGATCAGAAATCAGATACAGGCTTATCCGGCTAACTTAGCCTAGCTCGTTGCGAATAGACAGCTGGTTCTTTAACGTGCCCAGTGTATAGCACTGATACACGCAAGGATTGCCTGGGTTCCTGACCAGTACACCTCTAGTTGAGTGGGAAACACTGAAAAGCGTTTCTGAAAATTCCCGAGTGGCTGCCGGGGATCGAACCCCAACCTCAGGATTGGAAGGCCAGTGTGCAAACCACTGAGCTATCCGACCGTCCATAACCTACTGCAGTAAGAGAAACAGTTATCGAACCACACAGATCCTGATCAGATCGCGCGGATGCGCAGGCTAGTCAGGATCCACGCTGGTCGCAAAGCTACTTTGTTGGTTTTCTCAAGGCGAGACTGATATTATGCAAAACACCCGGAAAATGATAAGATATAAGATAATTAACGAAGTGAAATCTTCAATTACCTCATCGTTATGGACCTGTCAATATTTTGCTCGCCCGTGGGGGGGGGGGTGGGGGGGGGGCGGCGGGCTGACCCAGGGGAATTTGAAATTTAAAAAATTTTGTTGTCTAAATCCCCACCCTAGAGACAACCATTTTTGTCTAAATCCCCACCTTAGAGCCTGGTTGATACATCAAATGCCCCAGGGGTTGAGGCCTTGTACTTAATAACCACCAGCAACGTTAAAAGGTAGAGGTAAATATCTAAGAGCTTATTCAATTCATTATTGTGTTACGAGAAAACAAAGAAAAAATCAATAAAAAGGTACACAGTTTGGAAAATAGTGATTTCAGAGTAATGGACATCTTAAGAGAGGTAAGCATAGTCCCAATGAATATATATTTAGAATTTCAGTATAACAAAAAGGATAATATTCAAATGATTAAACTTAGAAAAACTTTAACCTCATGAAATGGGTATTTTCAAGGGCATAATTCTGAAAACAATGCATCCAGGTTTATGGGCTGTCTTTGTATTAGTGTAAGTCCAACTGAATATGCATACCTAGTTTCAACTGAATAGTTTTGATTGTTTAGAATTTATTAGACTTTGAAAACAAAAGTGTAACCAATGCGGACACAGACAGTGATAGTACAGGCTATAATTTTCCTAGAAAAGTCGAGCTACAAAATACAATGTACACATAGTCATCTAGTTTCTGACCCCAAATGACCAGGGATGGTAAGATAATTCAGAAAAATATTCTGACCCAAGTTTAATTAAGATTGAACTATATATGTGTAAACACTAAAAATTAAGGACACACTACTCGTAACAACAGACATTGGCCAGACAGACAATGGCCAATCAGCTAGCGCGGAATAGACGGGCGCGGCACCCTGCCCCTTTCTCAAAGCGCCCTGCCGTTTTTAATAGCGCCCTGTGACCTTTTGAGTCCAGCAAATATATGTCTTAGTGTAAACAAGAGGGTCATGATGACCCTGGATCGCTCACCTGAGTAATATGAGCTACATGTTTCAAATGTCAAACTGATGATAAAATATTAAGAAAGTCAGTAGGTCACATTCATGGTCAACGAAATACAGTTTTACGATTGGTGTGCAAAACTGTGTATGTCATCAAAATTTCCAGGCTATATCATAAAAAACAAGAGCTGTCAGGGGACAGAGCGCTCGACAATTCTCAGTGCTTGATAGAATAATATAAGCTATGAGTAAAACTTGAACATTACAATAAGCATATTCTAAGTCGAAAAGGGGCCATAATTCAGTCAAAATGCTTGATTGAGTTGCCTCCTCCTTTCTCAAACTGGGGTCATGATAGTAAACAAGTATGCAAAATATAAAAGCAATATCTCAATGGACTTTGAAAATATTTAGGGTTGTACGCAAACTTAAACATTTATTCTAAGTCGAAAAGGGGCCATAATTCAGTCAAAATGCTTGATAGAGTTGCCTCCTTATTTTTACAGACTGGGGTCATAATGGTAAACAAGTATGCAAAATATCAAAGCAATATCACAATGGACTTAGAAAATATTTGGGGTGGTACACAACATTTATGTGACACTCACGCTAACGCCGACGCCAGGGCGAGTAGGATAGCTCTCCTATTCTTCGAATAGTCGGGCTAAAAAGTAGGTCGTAGGTCAAGGTCACAGTCAAGTGACATCATATTACTTGGGGTCATCAGGTAGTTATAATTAAACAGTCTTGGAAATAGGATCAGATGATTTTTTAAGTATATAACTCACATAATAACTAAGGGACCTCAGGGCGGGGCTTCTTTTAACCCCAGGGGCATAATTTGAACAATTTTGGTAGAGGACTTCTAGACAATGCATCATACTAAATATCTAAAGCCTAGGTCGTATGGTTTCAGACAAGAAGATGTTTAAAGCTTTTTCCTATATAAGTCTATATAAAACTGATGACCCCCAGGGCAGGGCCTCTTTTATCCCAAGGGGTACAATTTGAACAATTTTGGTTGAGGACCATAAGACATTGCAACAAACCAAATATCAAAGGTCTAAGTGTTGTGGTTTCAAACAATAAGATTTTTAAACTTTTTTCCCTATATAAGTCTATTAAAACTTGGAACCCCCGGGGCGGGGCCATATTTGACCCTAGGGGGATAATTTAAATAATCTTAGTGAGGACCACTAGATGATGCTACATACCAAATATCAAAGCCCTATGCCATGTGGTTTTGTACAAGAAGAGTTTCAAAGTTTTCCTTATATAAGTCCATATAAGTCATGTGACCCCCGGGGCAGGGCCACATTTGACCCTAGGGGGATAATTTGAACAATCTTGGTAGAGGACAACTAGATGATGCTACATACCAAATATCAAAGCCCTAGGCCATATGGTTTTTTACAAGAAGATTTTTAAAATTTTCCCTATATAAGTCCATATAAACCATGTGATCCCCGGGGCGGGGCCACATTTAACCTTAGGGGGATAATTTGAACAATCTTGGTAGAGGATCACTAGATAATGCTACATACTAAATATAAAAGCCTTAGACCCTGTGGTTTTGGACAAGAAGATTTTTTAAGTTTTTCCTTTTGGTTGCCATGGCAACCAGAGTTCCGCATGGAATTCAATTCTTCTAGGGGGATAATTTAATTATTCTTAGTAGAGAACCCCAAGATGATGCTACATATCAAATATCAAAGCCCTAGGACATGTGGTTTTGTACAAGGTTTGTATTCGTCCGGAACCGGATCTCTAACCAAAATAGCGTGCATAGGCCAGGGAACCGGAATTTAATTTCTATTCATAATGCTGCCAAAATCCACTTTGTTTCTTGGTAAATGCATATTGTTATCTTAATTAATTTTACCGTGCCCTTGCATTTATTTGCGTAAACTGTCCTAATCTGACTAAAGTACATCTCCAATTACGCTACGCTTAGGATCTGAAAATGAGCTATTGATAGCCTCTTTCTGACGACCCTTCCGCTAGCCAGTCAAAAGCTAACTTACAATGTTCTGCAAACTTAAAAAAGCCATGGTTTTTGATACCTACAATTTTTATATCGTAAGATAACAGATAGCCGGTTAGCTCCGTCGGTAGGACTGTAAGCCAGGGGTCCCGGGTTCGAACCCTGAACTGACTGCACATTTTTCTTACTCTGACAAGTTGTCCGATTGGTTCAAATAAAAATGGATTTGCGAAAATAAAAATAGCAATATTGGAAATCCAAAATTTACAACAGACGAATGTGAATGGGTCATTCTCGGATCTTCATTTAGAAGAACAAGTACTTTTGTCAGATTGCTGTCCGCCATATTGGAATGATAAAAACTAGTACGAATAAATGCGTGAAAACTCACTTTCTCGTTTTTAAATGTAATTTGCTTTCAACATGTACTATGCTAAAAAAATTTAAATATAAAAAAAAATTGATTTGTATTTGTGTCATTACATGTTTATAGCTGTACAAACTAATTTAATTGCCATGATTCTTTTATCTGTTTGTAACACCTCGGCATTTTACGTTCAAAGATATGTGATTAATACTAATTAACAGAAATTACTTAATATGTTTTAAGTGTTTCTTTTATTGTTTTATACCTTTTAATTAAAACATTTCAAGTTTATTTTGACTTGCTCTAATGCTGACTATTTCCGCATTCATTCGCACTAGTTTATATATCATTCCAATATGGCGGACAGTATGCGGCGAGTACGTTTTTGGAGACACGGTATACACAGATAAATGAAAGGGTGTTGCTTGCTGAAAATTGAAATGTTAAATTTATTAAGAAAATAACATGCATAATACTTACCAAAAGAAACAAAGTGAATTTCGGCAGCTTATGCATAGATTTCTGAAGTAAAATTCCGGTTCCCTAGTCTATGCACGATACGTTGGCTAGAGCACCGGTTCCGGACGAATAAGTTCGCTGTCTGGGGAACCCATTCCGGTTCTCTAGCCACTGTCAATAGACATATCGCTGTTGTCTTTCGGTCTTAAGACGAGATTACTCCCCTTTTGATGATACGGTATCGAAATTCCCGAGTCCCGAGATGTAAACGGCGGCCAAAGTCTAATTCCCGAGACCCGTAGACAATTTTGTTTGTCAAATTCCCGTCTGTCGGAATGGTCGTCTGTGTAAAGTCCCGTATATGCCCGCCGCCCCGCCCCCCCCCCTCCGCCCCCCCCCCCTCCCACCATGATCGGCTTCTTGTCGTCACACAAGTATTTTACAAGAAAATGCGAAATTTGATTCGTCCGTTGACGAAGTGCCATTATAGCCTACTTTTTAATTCCAGCGTAATTCTATAACTTTTTAGTTAAACACAATATCACAACTATGTTGAACAATGACTGTTTTCAAGTCTATAATTTTCACGTGTACTTAATGCTTGACTAGTAATATTTTATTGGTTAACGAACTGATCAGTGGACATTTTAGAACATGGCATGAAACACTCAAATACGTAATCAACTATATTTAACTTCGTATCTCATAATAAAAAAAATGGCATCATTGAACTTGGGGCAATTATCGACCACAATACGTTGATGAATGAAATCGAATTTTCGATGTGATATATTTTCGCAACTCAGCCATCAGCATCAATTACTTCACCATAAATAGTGTGTTATTAAATATTGTTGCAATATTATTCAAAACCAAAATCATCTGGTTAAAATGAATTAGGCAATTGTAGTATACGCTTTCAATGAAATTACATAACGCCGAAATTTTAAAAGCAATGACAGTCTTTTGTGCATTTATGAAATGATAGAATTTAATGGAAATTATACTTGAAATAGAATAGTTAGAATATATAAATCCAAATTCTGATTTTCGATCTTTGCCTATGGGTCAGGTTATTCAACTGCCAAGCAAGAGTGAAAATTGTCGGTGTGGGCTTAAAGACTGTTATCACTCAACTAACAATTGTGTATACTGCGCAAAGATGAAAAAATGAATTTTGATTTGTAATAATATATACTTAGTTGTACGAACTTATTGACCTTCCCTCGTATATATATATATATATATATATATATATATATATATATATATATATATATGACCTAGTGTTTTATGAGGAAAAAGTTTATTATTTTGTGATTTTGTGTCAGTTAAATGTCAGTGGCTTACATGTCAAGTTAACTGAAATCCCTCCATTTACATTTTTATATGTTTCTTGACATTGTATTTTAGTATCTCTCATCCACAGCGCACTCCCATCTCCATCGGTCCAACACTTCTCCGAATCAATTATTAAGAACCTATTTTTATTGCCCTGTCAGATTTTATTCGCAAAATTCGTCATATGATCTAACTGTGTCAGTGAGATATTTAACCTACAAAAAACAAAATATATTTGGGAATTAGTGTGTTACACTTATGCCTCAATAAATGATGCTGTTTTTGCCTGCATGCGTGCGTGTGTGTATGTGTGTGTGTTTGTCATGTGCGCGTCCGCATGCTGGGTTTTTATTTAGGGAGGTTTCGTTTTTCATGCTTAATTTTGTCTATAAAACGGTCTGACTTTGCTGTATCCCTATAAGTCTAGCAGATTAAAAGGCTTTGCTTTATCTTATATTTTCAATTTCACGCAATTAAGGTCTGAAATAAAAATATTTAGTCCTGTTTCGTGCCAGATAGTATGTACTCGATAAATGTGCTGTAAAGACCAAATCGGCATAAGCTATGGCATCCCTTGATGGATCTTACTCAAGTTTATTAAAATATTTCAACTTAACTGCAAGATTTAAAATAGAAATTTTTGATCAACCTCTTCACAAGAACCGATTAAAGGATCTTCACAAAACTTGATACTGAGCAGACTTGGTTTGATCTCTCTCAAATTTGTTCTCATGGTTACACAATCTAGCGCAGTCACAACAATCAAAATGACAAAAAAAAAAGAGAACTTAATATAATTTAAAATGAACAACGTACTTGTAATGGATGTTCATCAAACAAAAGCAATGGAAAAAGGTCAAGGGACACATCTGTTGAGTTTTTATGCCCGCTTGAGCATCTTTTTTGATAAAAGAGTTAAAGCTGTTGATTCTTTAACTCTACACTGATATTATTATATATAATACATACATGTAATTTAAGGTAGAACACGACACTTTGCGAAATTTCGAGTAGCGTCATGAAATTTTGCATGTGTAAAGTTGACCATATTTCAAACAAGAAACAGTTTATTTTATAGATATAGCCAACTTTTTTTAGAGCCAACAAAAATTTTCAAAATTATGAAAAAAATGTTAAACGTTTATTTGCATGTACTGGTACTGATGATAAACCCGAACAGAAAATGAGGTTTTTTACCTGTAACTTTTTTATTTGTGCAGATTGAAATCAATGGTCGGTATCAAAATAAAGCTTAACCTTTGCTGAAAACTTTACATAATTCAAATTTATATTTAGTAAGCAAACTCACACGAAGTGAGGGCCTGAAAGGGGTATGTAAAAAGGGGACTTTATGAACGCTGACTGATGATAAAGTCGAACCCTTTGTAATTTACAAAATTTTCTTGGTATTATTATATTGAAACTTTCCCCAAAAAGCTGCAACAGTTATTCCTGATCAAGTAATGAAAAGTTAACAAATGTCAGGCCTTCTTGTTTCGACAGTGAGCATGCGCAAAAAAACCTCCTCTTCCCCAGTAATTTTGGATAAATATTTTTTATACAAATTTATGTAAGTCATTTATTTATACAGAATATTTACCAATTTTGTTTTTGTTTACACCAGTTGGTGTTGTAAGTGGAAACTATTAGATGGTGTGTTCAGTTTTATAAATAACCGATTGCAATCGAATATTTCCAAGGTGTTCGACTTTATCATCTGTCCGGGTTTATCATCAGTACCAGTAATGAAAGAATTCTATTCTATTTTCATTTCAGAACATTTTTTTTCTGAAAAAAATCTTATAATAGCAATAATAGGAAAAAACCACTGAACATAAGTGAAAAATTTCTTGCATATCACAACTTTGGTTTTAGATTAAAACAAAAATGGCTATTGGATTTAAAGAACAAAACAGTATCTGCATTAACTCATTTTCATAACAGTTAGGAAAAATGTATTATTGCATTTAGTTTAAACATATTTTATTTCCAGTAATACATATACAACTTAAATACATACATCATAGTTTGAACAAGATTAGTAGAAAAGGATAAGAATGAAAGACACATAGTCTTATAGAATTATAGCATTTGATGAAACTTGCTCCGTGCAATATCGATGCGATCCCAAACTATTACACGTAGGTGCAGTGAACTTCTTTTGATGTTAAAAAACTTACAAGTGCATTTTAAGCGTGTACAATGAAACTGCACAAGCTGTCGTATTCTGAATTTCAACAACTCGGGAGTTTAAAAAATACGAAATTTAGAAATGAAAGCTACTCGTATATGCGCACTTACAACAGCGCTGAAACGTACACTAAAACTGCATTTGCTACAGTACATTTTCATTTCCTATCAAAAAATGATGGCAATGTTTCATTATTTTGACCTGTTAGTTACACTAGCACTTTTTCCGACCTTCTCAGTTAATATTGCGCGCATGCCCTGCTCATGGTCACGACAATGTGCAAATTCAAGCATTTCATCCTGTTGGAAAAAAGTTGCAAATAATTGTTGCAAATACAGTCCCTGGCTCGCAGATTTTTCAAAGTCCGCGCTTCCCCGCGATTGGACCCTAGCGCGGACAATTTCCTGAGCCGCTGGGATGCGCGTTTTTTCATGCATCTCCCAAATACATTTAACAGCGTCCGCCGCGACCAAATGCAATAAAATCGATTGCGGTGTCCCGCGATGATGGTCGCGGCGCATCGCGATGAAGTGCCGGTGGTTCGCGGTGAATTGCGATGATTCGCTGCGATTTACAGGTAAATGCAGTGGCTTGTTGTTATGTATACAATTAATTTAAAATTTCAAAACTATGATGGGATAAGAAATGGAGAAATTAAACAATGTTTTATATTTTTGAATCATTTATTTCTTTCTACTTTTCTATTTCAGGTGTTATTTCCATTAACTTATATAATTTAATTAATGCAAGGATTATATTTTTAAAACATCAGGGTTATGACATTTAATATCATTATGTCTTTGAACTTGTATAATACATGTATATATATACATGTACTACTGTATTATTTGTTAGTTTATTTAGACAAGATGAAAATAAATAGTATTTTGTATTTTGCAAGCATTTATATATTCTAACTATTCTATTTCAAGTATAATTTCCATTAAATTCTATAATTTCATAAATGCACAAAAGACTGTCACTGCTTTTAAAATTCCGGCGTTATGTAATTTCATTGGACTCGTTTACTATAATTAGCAAATTCATTTTAACCAGATGATTTTGGTTTTGAATAATATTACAACAATATTTAATAAAACACTATTTATGTTGAAGTAATTGAATATGTTGATGGCTGAGTTGCAAAAATACATCACACATCCAAAATTCGATTTCATTCATCAACGTATTGTGTCGATAATTGCCCCAAGTGCAATGATGCCCATTTGTTTTAATTCCGAGATATGAATTTAATTATAAATGATTACTTACTTGAGTGTTTCATGCTATGTTCTAAATTTTCCACTGATCAGTTCGTTAACCAATAAAAATGTTACTAGTCAAGCATTAAGTACACGTGAAAATTAAAGACATGAACACAGTCATTGTTCATCATAGCTGTGATATTGTGTTTAACTTAAAAGTTACAGAATTACGCTGGAATTAAAAAAAGTAACCTAAGATGACACTTCGTCAACGGACGAATCAAATTTCGCATTTTCTTGTAAAATACATGTGTGACGACAAGAAACATATCATGAATTAAAGGACTTATTAGAACTAACGATGAGGTAATTGAAGATTGCACTTCGTTATCTTATATCTTATTATTTTCGAGGAGTTTTGCATAATATGAGCCGCGCCTTGAGAAAACCAACAAAGTAGCTTTGCGACCTGCATGGATCCTGACCAGCCTGCGCATCCGCGCGGTCTGATCAGGATCTGTGTTGTTCGCTAACTGTTTCTCTTACTGCAGTAGGTTATGAAAGCGAACAGCTTGGATCCTGTCTAGACTGCGCGGTAACAAAGCCACTATGGTGATTTTCTCATGGCGCGGCTCAATTATAGTGAATTAATTTTTATCAGATATTATCAGATTACGAGTTTAAAAATTATATATTTACAGTTTTCTGTAATGTTTTTTAGTGATCAAGTCTGCTACATGTAAATAAGGCGTTGAAGGTGTTACATTGTGAGATTAATAATATCGGAAATGATTTTATAATGTATATAAAATATCTGCATTTAAAACGGAATTGATTTTCACCCGATAATGTTCATGAAACTTTTGCAATAAAATGATTGATTTAATAAAAACTATAAATATATATCATGATAATCATGATAATAGATAAGTTTTCCATGGATGCAAAATAAATATCATAAAAATATTTTTATGTCAGTGCTTTAAAATCCAACAGAAATACGTATGTTTTCATTATATAAACTAACTTTTACACATTTATAACAACAATGCATGTACGTCCGATACCTTCCATTCACAGGTTTTATAATATTTTCAGATTACACGCCACGTCTGTATGTCATATCGATAAATATGTTACTCCATGTACTTTACTATTCGCATTATGGTTAACAATTTCGCTTTACTGTATGTTGATTAAATTGACGGCATTTTTTTATTATTAAAGATTTTTTAATTCTGTTTCATAAAATATGTAAACATTGTGTAAATTTGTTTGAAACTGTTAAAACTAGCTACAATTGGATAAAATAAGAGTCGGCCTTTGCCGAAAACGAAAACACAAAGACTCTTAATTCTGATTTTTATTGTGCCTGAAGATTAAATAAAATGTATTATAAAATTATATTTAAAACTAAGTTGGTAAAAACAGGTGACCATCCTTGTCGAAATGTAACGTTGTTTACTTAGAAAGTACTTAAACAACGATTTCTTTATATATTTTATATAATATTCTATAACAAAAAGGCCTGATATAATTAATGTATGTTCATAATACATATCACATTGTGCAACTGTTTCTTTACAAAAATAGAAAAGTGTCAAGTGTCAAGTACGTGTATTATACAGTATTTGACTGTGCTTAAAATATTGATGACAATAAACAGTATGAAAAGTGACACTTCCTGCAAGTGTTAAACGGGTCATTTTTTGTTTCTTCAACCTCGGTACTCCACAAAGACATGAGACAGTTTATGCTATATATTTCTTATATTTCTGTTTTATTTTGCGAATGAATATAAACATTTATCCTCTACAGGAAATCATTAAATTTCAAATTAAAACTACAAAATTGCAACGCTAAGCCCTACGTGTAAATTTTGAAATTTATCCAAAAGGTAAGATAGGAATAAATTTTAATTTGTTAAATACTATAGATATTTACTAAACTAATGGAATGATTACATATCAACATTAATTTTATATTTTTGTTCTTAAACCCTATTATTTGTCCATTTTAACAGAAAAAAACTAATGCAATTTTACATGTAACAACAGTAGAGAGTTTATATGTATTTAACCTACAAAATTGACCTGGATTTCGCGACCCGCTGAGATTATTCCTCGCGACTCGCCGCGGGCATTTAATGATACTTCGATTTTTCGCTCTTGTCAACAGCCGTTCAATGTGAAAAAATCATCTCAATTTTCCACTCAAGGCAAATATTTGTGCCGGTGGTAACGCGGAAAAAGCCAAATCCGCGAGCCAGGGATTGTAATATGAATGTTGACATACTTTAATTTCTTTATTATTCATAGCAAAATCCCAACAAATAAGATCAAACTTTACAGTGTTAATATTTTAAGGACACGAGCACTATATTATGAGATGTTACGTTTAGAAAAAATACATTTATTTTAGAGTAAATCATTTTATCTCGAGCCCACGAAGTCCTTTATCTTCCCTTGAATAATGCACAAACGGGTCTCATCAAAAGATGGAAAGCCGCTATATGATTAAATTTGGGAAAACATTGGGAAAATGCTACATGCTATGTGATGATTTATGTGAGCACAACCTTTGTCTAAGCCCCTCAGTCAAGTGTGACATTTACCTTACAGATTGAAGTCTTATGTTTGCTCGCACGAATCGATCTCACTGAGTAAAGCATAAAGTATTTCAAAATATATGAAGAATTAAATATCTGGACAAAAATTAGCCGGACAGATAGATAGACGGACGGACGCACGCACGCACGCACGCACGCACGCACGTACGTACGTACGCACGCTTGCGTACACTCTCGCATGAATAGTTCTCTGTATCTATATGACATGAAAACTTTTGTTATTTTAATGTGACATCGTGTCACTGTCGGACTCACCGTAGACTGTCCAAGATGTGGGGTGGATGGGGGTCAGGTAAGTGGGGATAGAGTAGTAACATTTCGTTTGGGACAGACAAATAAATCATAACTATTCATTATTTTCACCACTTTTTATCGCACTTTAGATTACTACAATCGTATTTAGTTATTTTCGGAAGGCCAAACTTCATACGACGTTTTATTTCTCTTTTAATATTTTTTGTAGGAGTGGTGGTGATGTTCAGATCGGCGAGATAACTGAATGGTACAGCGGCTAATTTTAATATATTTTAATTTATTATTTAGTAATTCCATTTTTATCATTTTAGAAGTGGGTTTCGTTTATAGTAGTATAGTAATGAGACTGCGGAAGGCGGGTGGGCCATGCTAATTTTAAAATGCCAAAATGTCGTGCTCTCCAGATAATATATCTTGCACACGAGATAAGTTGTGGAGAGCACAAGATAAGATGTCGTGACCACGAGATAAAATGTCGTGCGCGCGAAATAATCTAATCTTTAAAAAAGTAAAGATGCATGTTCAAACATACCACCATAGTATTAATATCCGCTTGAAAAAGTTTTTAATCACAAATGTACGCATACGTCTGAATTTTATTTATCAATGTAATAATAAGCGTGAACTGAAACTGAAATGATCAAAACTGCGACATCTCTGATGCTGAACAAAATTTAGCACGAACTCTTAATTAAGTTACTAGCAAAGATAAAGTACGTGTATAAAATCTAAACATCTATATTCTAACACCTATCACTGTAAAGTATTATAATTTTAAAGGAAAACAAGGTATTGTCAAACACTACTATATTTTAGATAAAAAAAAGATATTTTACCTGCGAAACATTCTTCCTGTAAGACATTGTCTTTATCACTATACATTTGTTTTGTACCTGATTGAATCTGTTATGTCACATGTTCGTGTGACCTCACTGTAGTCATGAGATTCTTCTTTTGTTGTTTATCTTGAGTTTTTCAGCTGTATTTCAGTAACGGAGGGAAGCTGACCAAACCAGTCTTCAATGATTCTGTACCAGTACAAACATGTTCTCGGCTAAGTAAATGCCAACTTCCCCTCATGAACCAGAGGTGGAGGACGAATGATTTCAACACTGTCTTTTATCATATCGTCACGGAAAACGTACGCCTCACTCAGAACTCAAACTCACGAACCCGCGATCCGCAGATCTGCGCTCTCGCTACTGAGCGAAGCTGGCGGGCTCGAGATCCTTCTTTAACGTTCTTCAGCTTTTACATTCTTCAGCTATTAAAATTTTCAAACAATTATCTTTTCGTAAAAAAAATGCAAAAAATTGGTATATCTTCAAATGACTTTGATTGCCGACATGACTGCACGGTTTTGTCAGATTAAACAAGATCTGGAAACAAAATTGTTATAAAATTTTGGCAAAATATTTCGAGCCGATTTCCCGTTAATCAAACGAGTGTGCGATTTTTTCAATAAAACTAAAATTTTGAGAATGTCGTTTTTCTTCATTTTTCTCCATCGTTTTGAAAACAAAAGTGTAAAATATCATCCATCGCCGTAGACCTTTGTATAACACACATAAAAATGTAAATTTTATTGCCGTAAATTGAAATATAAACACATGAGAGAACATAAACCGATTTTTATCGTTTTTTAACGTGGCACCAAAACAGACGTGCATGGTATTGTTTGCGACGTCAAAGCTAAAACGTTCCACTAGTAACCAAGAAAACAGTTACGCATTCATGCCGGGGATAACTTCTACTTTAATATGATATCAAAATCATATGCAGGTTGTAAAAATATTACAAAGTGCTATTCCACCTTACATTGATTGGAAAGACAGCAAATTCCGGGCAACCGTTTACCGGCAAACGACCCATATAGATTTTTTAAATTCAGTCAGCCTGAACATATAAACGATTTCCGGATGATAACTCAACAATAGCTTAAGAACAGTTGCGCTTAGGATCACGAAACTTAATAGCAATTTTATCTATGACAAAAAGACACCTCCTATTAATTTGAGATTAGTAGATCAGTATGTCAAGGTCACAGTGACCCGGAACTGTTAAACCGTTTCCGGATGATAACTTGAGAACGCTTGTGCCTAGGATCACAAAACGTAAAAATGATGTTGATGATGATCCGCAGATACCCCTATTAATTTTGAGGTCAAAGGTCTGAGTCAAGGTCGCAGAGACCCCGAACAGTTAAACCGTTTCCGGACGACACCTTGGGATCGCTTGGGTCTATGATTACGAAATTTGAGAGAGAGAATGATCACAACCAGAAGATCAATCCTTTTGACATTGAGGTCAGTAGGCTAAAGGTCAAGGTCAGTTTGACCAAGAGCATTTAAGACTTTATTTGCCACATGACTAGAAGTTCACTTTTAATACTGAAGACACGTATGACTGGGAAGTGATCCATAATGATTGAGTTGAGGTCAGTACGTCAAACATCCAGTGCACAGTGTTCAAATAATTTCTGTTCCTTATGCTTCAAAGGGGCATTGCGTATTGTACAATCTCTTGTTAATGTTCATTTTGGTATGAGATGCATGTGTGTTTAAAGTAGATGAAGGCCGAAGCTCTTAACGCGTATTTTAAACAGAACTATGCACTTCATATCTAGATAAAAATGACTGCAAAAGTGCGCCCTGTATCTTGCATTTAGAGGTTCGATTTTCATTTTACTCACATTGGTTAGATTAATTCAATATTTCACCCATCTCCTAAACGAATTTATTGTCAACTCACGGTAGCTGTGACAAATTATTGGCCGGTGGCATTCAGCAAATAAGATGCTTTTTAACTGATTTTTCTATAAAAATAACACAGTAAACACTTGATGAAATAGATGCGTTTGTGAAACGAAAAGAGACAATAATTCTTAGAATTTGCTTTTTGTTTAAATGATCTCACTATACCTTTAAAAATTTAAAATAATAACGAATATTCAAGTTCATACCGCTATATCTTAAAGTTGTTAATGAAAATAGAAAAGTTTTGGGAAATACAAAGAATGATTGCTTTCGAAATCATTGTTCCTTATCATACATCCGTATATTTTATGAGCTGTTGTTCGAAAAGTAATCCAAGGCTGTCAGTTGTCCGAGCGAAAACGAAAGTTAACAAATGTCAGACTGGATCAAAAGCTAGTGAATATTTAATTTCTATTGTTTCAAGCACAACATGTTATAGGTTAAGGTCATATTGTCCTGCAGACTGAAAATGATTTCCGGACTATAAGTAATAACGTCTGGCAAAAACGGCTTTCAGACTGGACCAGGAGCCACTAGAGAAACGATTTATTATTTCAATAGAAGATATGTTTGTTTTGAGTGGATACGGAATGTATCTCACTGAAAAGTGAGAAAATTGAAACATTTTCAAAATGTGATTTTTTTATCACTTCGAGGTGAGATACATTCCATATTTACAAAAAAAAACAAACAAATATTATTCTTATTTAATGTTTGATTACGTTGAGATGTACATTTTGCAACAAATTTTATAATTTCAATGCGGGAAACAGACGCGCGTAAACAGACATTATGTCAGACGTGTTGTGACGCTTTAAAGAAACACACAACATAAAGTTCAGTTTTATATTATTTCTTGCAGCATAACATTATGAAATTCTCATTAAGTGAAATAGTTTGAATCGAGAAGTATACAAAAAAGAACAAAATGCGACTACCAATCTGCGCAGAAGTTTTGCACGGTGTAATTAGATGAACTTGATCAAAGGTCAATACCTGAAGTACATCTCGAGGAAGACCACTATAGTTATCCCAGTTAATCGCTCCTAGGTCAAGGTTACAGTCACCTGAAAACTGTATATGCTTTTCGGACTCTTAAGAACTCACCACAACGGCCAAATTACTTTATTTTAGGTAGCTCGAAACTTAAGATCACAGGAACCAGACTTAATTTCTTGTAACTTGTTTGTTTCGTAACTCCAGTTCACTAAGTTAAAAGCGTGCAAACTTAATATTTATTGGTCAAGTTACTGTGACTTATATACTGAAGATGGTTTCCAGTTTGTTAGTCATATAGTGCCAAGTTAAAGATTTCAACCTTAATAAGATACAACTATAAAGAGATTCCTTTCGACTCTCGGGACAGTGGCTTCAAGATCAAAGTCGCATGGACCTGACAAATTCTTGTATATTTCTATTCTGGGATCTTAGTCATCACTTTTTTAGTCCTAAAGGGTTTCAGCTACAGCTTTTGATGTAAACAAGGTATACCTAGAGAACTATTCCGTTTGATTATGGGGTCAATGGCTTACAGGTCAACGGCACAGGGATCTCACTTAAATGCCTGACAGAAAATCACAAAGTAAACATGTATTACAGCTTTCAAGCTTTACCTGAAGATTATACATCGTTTGAGGAAATTCACTATAGTTTAAGCGTCCAAAGGTCAAAAATAAAAGGAAGCTGAAAACTTAAAATGGTTTCAAAATATAAGTCATTAAGTATTATATCCACGGTGCTTAAACTTTACAGAGACTAAGAATAATTAAAAAAAAAAATATGCCTATGAATTTTCACGAACATTCGATCAAATAATCACTTCATCAAGACAATGTGCAAAACTTTTAGTCAGCCATGTCTGATCAAGGTAAAGGTCAAAACTTACGGTCAAATATTTCAGCCTTCCATTTTCTGTCTGTTCTTATCTCCTAAACCCTTGAAGGATTTTTGTTAAGCTTTGGTCAAATGATCACCTTATCAAGACACTGTGCAGAACCCATGAGTCAGCCATGTTGGCTCAAAGAAAAGATAACAACTCAAGGACAAATATTTGATTCATTTGATGTCAAACTTATTTCTGCGGTCTCTCAACATATTGCTTGGAACGATTTCATTGATGTCGTTATAAAAGGACTATAAATGTGCTACCCTATAAATGCTTCCACCCTATTCCATGAACCCTTTCACTTTTTATTACCGTGACCGAGGATATAGCTGTCTTACCTGCCTTATTTAGCTCTTTCTTCTTAGTACATCTTATCAACAGTGCACTTCTTCCCCCATCACCCCACACATCCGAAGTAGTTAGTTATTACCAGTTTGTACTGCACTGTCATATTTTGTTTTTGAAAAAGCTTAGTCTGTCCAGTTAGTTGGATCGGCTGTTTTCTTGGTCCTTGATACATATATTTGTATCACTCATCTATAACATGAAACTCCCTTCCCTCCCCAACCCCACCCCCACATACACATCCCAATTACATATTTGAACATTTTACACTTATAATTCAGATAATGGTTCGTATGCATGTCTGTCTGTATGTCTTTCTGTAAGTCTGTCTGTTTGTGTATGTATATATTAATATGTCTTACCATACTTTCTCTCTACACACTAAACCAGACATGCACGAACACAAGACATCCACAAGCTCACAACTAACAAACACAGGTAAACAAACAGACACGGTCGAAAAACAACAGTGTGGTACCTACGAGGACAAACGCACAAAAAAGCAAACGCGAGCGCGCACACAGAAAGAGAGAGAGAGAGAGAGAGAGAGAAATACGCATGCACGCATATACAAAAGCTTTAAGGCTCGTTAATACAGAGATTTCCATCGAGTTTAGCATTTTCTTTTTATACATCAAACCAAATAGATTATTGTCCACACTTCAATATTCAAAACTGCAATGAAGATTTTAATTAAACTTCACATGCATTATTAAAAGAAAATCTTGTTGTGCATGTAGCTGGCACTCCAAGTTCGGATTTTATGCGGAATTATATCTCCTTAATTTTCATTGTTGAATAAACTTTGTCCGAAGTACTTTCGCAAGAGACGTTGAAGAGGAAAGCAAAGGTTGAAATCTCAAACTCTCTATTATAATCTGTCAGCTTTTCATGTGAACTGAACATTGCGAAATTGTTTTATGTATAACTTATCTCTGACCAAAAAAACTGGATGAATACAATGTAATGCCTAATTATATGGAATAATGAATTCTTAATATAATTATACCACAAGGGAGTTAAGAACAGGCAAACAACTAAAAACGAAATTTTCTAATAAACCACGTGGCCGACCGTCTTTACACTTGGTCTGTAGCATCATTGAAAATCTTTTCCTTAAGGTTCTACTTGGCAATGTCGAACTTAGATAGAAAAAAATCAAAGCGTCTCATTTTCATGATCAAGAATCTTTGTAGAATCATTGTACCTCTGTGACGTCTGGTCCCTTGTAGGACAGCTAAAGCAAACACAAATATAATAAATGCATTTTTATGATGAAACATTGGATGGATCTTCACATCTCAAATGTAACAGAACTGTTTGTCTCTCCTAATTGTGTTCCAGTGGTTCCGTTTTTGCCTCTTTTACGGACAGGAAAGGGTAAAACTACCTTAAAATATAATAGTATACGGCCATTTGTAATCCCGCTCGAAAGTAGTTAAGAAATATAGCCACATTAACCAAATTATTCCGTGGTCTAGGACAAAAACAATATGTATGTATCTCTTCTGGGGACCGCGACTAGATCCAGGAATGACGTCATCAATATGGCGTCATCAATATGGCAACCGATTACGAAAATAATACAGTTGAACAGTGTCTGAAAAACATGAGTCATATTGCTTTTAATATCGTATATCATGTCACTAAACAAGCCAATGGGAATTTCAAATATTTATATTTACACTTTCCCAGGACAAAGTATTTTTACTTTATTTTTAATTGTTTAATTTGTATCCCACCCACTTAATTTACAATGCATTTTTACACAACGCTTCTATTTTATCTCTTGATATTAATTATTTTCGATTTTTCTTACGGTGTTGAATTTGAAATGAGATTATTTCCAAAAGTTACAAGAAATATAACATACAATAAGAAAATATATATTACCAATGTCTGCTTTTAATAAATACCTAGAAGAAAAGGAATGTAACGAAAATACTGTACAAATCAATCTTGTCTATGCTGTTATTATAAGATTATTTAACATACATTATTTTAACTTAATGCAAGGGTTTATTTCATGATAGACTTTTTAATTATACAAAATTACTGGTTAATCATATTCACTCAAACTTGACATCAACACTGAAAGTGTTTTACTTAATTCGTCTTCAGCTCCGCGATAACAAAGGTATCTACAAAAGGTATGATTTATTACCCCTGCGTTTAAAACGTTCTGAGTTTAATATTGGCTTCCGTAATGACGCTCAGCTAATTGCGGAAGGAGTGGCATCAGGGGCAGGGGATAATCGTTTCATTTTCTTTCTTTCATTATTCTTTCTCTACAACTGAAAATATGTCTCAACAGATCCGATTTGTTATATATTCATGTTAATGAAACGCACCTGTAAATCGTAACACTGCAACAATGCATGTATATGTTAGAACATGATGAATGCATTAACAAAGTAAAGCCTATAGACAGAAAGCTCAAAACGTAAAATTAAGACACGTTGTGCGGCAACGCCTTGGGACGGTCAGTTGCTAAACGACGCTGATGTAGTAGTTTGGCAACAGTGCTCACACTTTATATCCCCACAAAATTCCAGTGTTATAGAACAGTATACATAAAATTAAGCCCCTGACTGCTGAATATCAGGCAAGGGAAACTTAAGGCACGCTATTATGTTAATCACAAAAATAATCGGGTAAATATCTTTATGAAAATCCTCTGGTCCTCTAGTATTATGGAGTATTAAATGTTATCATAATATAATTCCGCTTAAGTTGGTGCTAAAGGGCGTGAGGGTATTTCACATTACTAAACCTCTCATGAACAAATTTAGTCAAACTAAGTATTCTATTATTTTGATTAGTCCAGTTCTGTTCTTTCAAGGGATCTGCTTAAAACTTTAAACAAACCATCTGCGTATGATGTTCTCAATCCCGTTACAGAAAGCAGAACAACAGCAGAACATTATTAAGGATCCAACGAATCAGAAAACTAGAAATATAGCAGCTCAGTACCAGTGACTTTTAAGAACTACCTATCATGGTGTCGTCTATCTATTTCGTTAGGCAGAATCAAAGAGGAAATTGTAGCATCCAGATATGATAGAACATTTCATCATTTTACCAAATACATTTAGGAAAATTTCTATTGACTTTGATAAATAACTACTTTTTTGATGCACTTAGCAACAGAAGAGTTTTTAAATTGCTATTAAAAACACACACAAGTCTGAATCGCGATAGTAACATTTAGAAGAATATTCTCGAAAGTCTTGAAAGTCGCTCTTGCAAGTACTTAAAGATTATATAAAGGTAAAGGGATAGATATTTAGTAAACATATAACCGACAGACAACATGACCTACAGCTATTATGACAAACAGCATATCTATTAACAGATACTTACCTAGACTGATATATTGCAAAAAGAGTATAAGGGGAACATCCTCATACCCTATCTAAATAGAGAAATAGTCTTTCTTTCTATCATTTCTTTTACTTTTTGTCTTATTGTTAAATCACGTGAATTGTAAATTATTCATCATACTTGTCTACAATTATATTTAATTAAATTGTTTTAAGACTATATTCATTATTCCGGTACAACTAAGAGCTTAAGTATTCGCACAACATATTTTGTCCGCAAAGGCGAAAAATTAGTCTTTCATTCTTATCCTTTCCAACTTACCTTGTTCAAACTATGATATTTATATTTCATTTGTACATATATTACTGGGAATAAAATATGTTTAAACTAAATAGAGAAACAAACTTGAATAAAAGGAAACTTAAAGCAATTTTAAATATGTTGATGCTGTATTATAGTCTTTAATTTGTTGGTTTCATCAAACAACTACGCCTCCCTGGCATAAATGTCAACTATTCGAGCAACAACGGATTGTCCGTGTTTGAAAACATCATCAAGAATGTATGAATTATTGTTGACATAGTAACCACACATGACTTTGTATAACGTTTTCTACATCATACGAAAAGCTAGGCAGAAGTAGTTCTCATGGATTATGTATTACCTCTCGAAAAAACCGTACATCAATGTCGTCCAATAAAGAGAGAGTTTGACAAACTGCCTGCTAGGTTCACATGGCCATTTTTAACAATATTACAAGCGGAAAAGGCTTAACTGAAATTAAATGCACAAAAAAAATAATACGTTATATTAAAGCAGTTCCTTTGTCATTCATTAGATTATTTGGTAAATGGGTATAAAGAGTAAAGGAATCATATGAAATGACGGAACAGCACACCCTGTAAATGTGTAAATGTTTGATTTTAATTTTGGGAATGTTTTTCAAGAGTTTGCATATACCTCGTTGTAATATCTTTTCACGTGGGGTAAAATATCAGTTCGACATGAAATTATACGATTAAATAAATTAGAAGTGGTACATGTTTAAGAGGTTAAATTATCTATGGAACGAGCTTAATGTGATTGTATATGCAGTTAAGGAATCCAACATAATCTTGCTGATCATATATACGAACATTGAAAATACAAACTCACAGATGAGATTAGTGACCAAATCCTGTCCATTGAAAGGACTGAAGACTCCTTTTGCAGAAATCTTTAACTCAGGTTTACGGAGAAGTATGTATTACTTGATTGAATTTATCAATTTTAATAGGAGAAACTGCACTATAACATAGTTTACGTTTAAACTGTTATTGCATTGAAAATAACATTCTTAAAATTGCCCAATGTAACCAATTGTTTCCTATTGATTTTGAGTTCTGACCACAGTGCACTCATACAGATAACAATGATATAAAGATACATATAATTTTGCTGTTTGACTATGGAAGTGATAGATTATCATACTGTTTCTATTTATATTTGAACATAATATGCTCACTTAATATCGTTATTTAGTCGTTGTCGTCATTTTCTTATATTTATGGATATTTTTATTTTCATTTCAAGCATACTGAATTCCATCTTTTTTCATAAAAGTGTTTAATCTGCTAGAATAAACATTATCTTCACTAAATGTATTTTTTTTAATCACAACATAGTTTTCAAAGACGTTGTCACCTATAATTATTCAGCAGCCTTAGATTCTTATTTTCTTTTTAGCCGCCATATTTATGACGCCGTAATGTTTTTCCAGTCGCGTGTCTGGAAAGAGATAAATGGGAATTTATGATAACTCACTTCAATCTACAATGTTGTATAGGTCTCTATATTTCTCAATGTGTTTCTCTCGGCGGCCCATATTCCCACAAATTGACATGCACTATAGCTTTAAATGAGGTTTTTTAGCAATAGGATAAATTTACACAACCATTTAAATGTGTAGCATTCTTGTGCAATTTTGTTTTAAGTCTGTTCAAACGGAGCGTTCGGCTATTTTAGGAACTATATTTCTGCTTGATTTCATCCGAAAGGGACTTCAAAATTTCAACTTTACAAGGCCAGAAACAGTATTATTATACAAAATTAAACAATGCAAAAAATGTCCATATTTATGAAAGGAATAATAGTTGATGTTACACGAAACACTTTGACATTTAGTATTTCTTGCTGAATTGCTTATTGGAAAAGGGTGTTACCCCTACTAAACGCATCGTGCTCGTATACACTACTGGATGCACATGCAATTAAAAGGGTCATGCAATTGGTCTTAATGTTTTTTCAAACGTTTCTAACAGAGTTTTAACAGATCACCATTAAAATTCACCCAATGCTTCTTACTATTTAATGGGAGTTTCATGATCATAGTTTTAATGCCATACATTAAAAGCCATGAAATAAGTATATTAAACCCCTGGTAAAATATACCTTGTTAAAATGACCTAAATGACCATGAAAAACTGCTTAAAATAAACCATTAAAATACGTTAACAGACTCCTTAATACTTCATGAAAAGGTTTAATTGGCATGAAATAAATGTGCCATTAAAGAAGAACTCCACTCCTTAATTCTACATTAATTAGTAAGAACTAATGGGGGCCATTATTTTTTAATACTCATGATGGCCATTAATTATTTAAAAAACTGATTAATGGTCTCATTAAATATGTCAGATTCAATTTTAATGGGTTCGTAATATTTTAATTAAGGACCATGAAAATTTGCCATCAGAATTAGACATCTTAAGATAAACAACTTCATATTGATATTTGCCATGTTGATTTAAACTACGTATTACTACACATGTAATAGTATCTACACATATGTACTGTTTTGTAAAATGCTAGAAGAATATTTGTTTCTTCCTTTCTCTTTCATTGTTTTGTAAAGTAAACACATGTAACACCTCGTACAAACATTTGTCATATTGTAATCTTATTCTGTCATATGTTCATATGAAATGAGAAAATAAATGGATATTGTATTGTATTGTATTGTATTGCATTGTATTGTGTTGTACTGAGAAGGGTTCACAGGTACCGGTTTAATAGATCAAGTGACCATGTGAGTAGTTTTAACTATTCAACATTATAATATTGACAAACATTCTGACCAAATATTTCTTGGTACAGACATTAGGCATCGGGTGTATTCAAAAAGCAACAATTGATCGCAATGTCAGCACACTATGGGCAATCACAATTAAGCTATCATACTTCAGTAATTTGTGCTCAGGTGCGTGCACTTAAACAGCTGAGGGCAAATGTTTGTGGGATTGCATCACAAGTAGCTCCCCCACTTCCCAAATCAAGCGTACCAAACTCTTTGATTCATTGAAACGAAGAAGCGATTGATCTGCCCATACCCCAAATGAATTTAAATCAGACTGTAAATCTTCACAATCATGTGTACTGTTCACCTCTCTATAAACCTTAGTTTCTACTCAAGGACTGGAACATTTAAAAATCTAAACTGGTCTGAACACATTTTATAATGATAATTTCTTACCTCACCCATTTTCTAATACAAATGCTGATTATTTTGACAGGAAAAACAAAATACAGAAAAAATGGCATGCATCAATACGTATTTATTCTTGCCAAAATAATGTAGATTGATGTTATCAAATATAGTTATATGTTTTCATCCGTCTTTCATTGAAATAAATTCGTTTTTTGTACGAACACATATTGGCAAACATTTGAAAAGAAGAAGACGAAACTGCATCAAGGGGAAAGAACTTTAATGCAACTAAATATAACATCATGATATATTATAGACGATGTGTGAGTAGTATGCATTAATTGTGATTAAAGTCTGTTCTAGAACAATACTGGACTGGAATTATAGGCATTCAAAGGGAGTGGAAGCCAAAAACCAAAAAAAAAAGAAGAAAATATGTGAATCACATTTTACAGAATCTAGGATTTAATGGGCATCACATTGTTGTTAAGAGCCATTAAGTTTATTCTTAAATGAAATTGTACAGAACCTGAACATTTAATGGGCATTAAATCAAAATTAAGGGCCATGAATAATCCTATTAAATTAAAAATATACAAAATTTCACTAGTTTTTCAAAGCCATTAACTTTTTAGCTACATAACTAAACTTTTAATGGCATGATTGATGGTCAAATTGGCGTTTTAATGGCATTTTAACATGAAACCCATCAATATTGTGAAACCTGTTAAATAAAGTGACGTAAGAATCAATGAGATTAAATAATGTTTTTTCCTATTTTAATGGAAATTTTACAGGATTTTAAACCATGTTTAATGGTATATGCATCCAGTAGTGATAGGTAGTATACAGTGCAAACCCTTTGGGAAATGCAAATATTGACCTCTGTTGAGAGATTGCTGCTCTACAGAGGTTAAATTGATAGTAAAATTCCGATATGGGAAATTTTAATAATGCTGTTGTGGAGAGGTGTTTGCCGTAGGGAGGGCTGCTCTGGAGAGGTTGCACTGTATTAATCATTAGGTAAACCATATTAGTTAGAAAATATTGCATAGATCATGCTTATCACCAGGACCTATACTGAAAAACATGTGTATTTAATAACAGATTTTCACAAGCACATGTACATTTTAAATTGTTCTTGGTATTTTACTGTAATAACTACAAGGTCAGACAGGTCTTATGTTTGATAACCATGACACTATTTTGTTTCAGAAAGAAATGTACGAATCTGCTATCGAATTGTGTTTTCTGACATACGAAAAAGTAAGTACTTCTTTATCTTAATCTCGAACACAAAATAATAGGAAATAAGAATACCATAATATACAATAATACTAATAACATCTAACTGCACACTTTAATTATGTTCGCTATCAGACTGTCAACCAATCAATTTACAGAATGAGCTATTCGCAGAATGATGTAATTTCTCAAATATATAGATCTAACGCATAAAAAAGAGTTATATCTCTTGTATAGTTACTTCTTATAAAATGGTATTCGGAAGAAACAAAGTAAGTACAAAAAGGGAGAGATTACAAGCTTAAAACCGTGTATTGTAATATGAAAACTACAGTCCTTCTCAAACAAGTACATTGATCGCTTTAAAGCATACAGATTCTCTACTTTTTAAAAGAAAATCAAATGTAGTGAAATTAAGAATAAATATTTGTGAACTTTTTGTCAGAGCCCAGGGAATGTTTGATTCATCTTTATAAGAAGTTTCCAAAGTCAATGCGATCATAAGTATATACATATGTAATAATGAACTAGAACATTAACCTTAACTTTGAAATAATAATTTGACAGTTTTATTGTGATCTGGGGGAGGGGCGGAAGATTTTATGTGCGTTAATCTCCTTTTAGAAGAAAAATAGCATATATACTTATGTACATCAAATCATGCCTAGCATTGTAGGCTTAAGAAATAGTCTTAAGTTTTCATGTGGGATAAATCAAGCCTTTAGAATGTAACAGATAAACTAATGGAAGACACTTTATCATAACTACATTTGAACAGTATTTAGTCAAAACTTTTAGTTCAAACTAATGAACACTGATTTTGTTCAGTGAATATAAAACAAAACGTTTATATTTTAAAATTACCAAAACACACGACCAATTCCTTAATCTGAAGTGAGAATCTGTCATTTTCTTAACGCTGTGTAAAATCTGTATAATTGTGTTGATGTATATGTTTGTTTTGTTTTCTTTTTGTTCATTTCTGTACCATATAAAAGTGGCTAATGAATCCTAATTTTATATATATATATATATATATATATATATATATATATATATATATATATATATATATATATACATTGAATGATGAAACTAGTAGTTAACAGATGTTATGTTAGCATAGTCTTTGAAAAGCAAAACAGCTTGTCTGTAATTATTTATACGTCTTTTTAAATAAATTCATTATTTCTCAAATTACACACACACCACTACCAAAATGACCTTAATCCAATTAAAAAAAAAGTTCGAAAAAATATAAAGAAAGATATATATGGAAAACAGCGTGCATTGTATCGATAAACTAAGTACATCACGTTTTTATGTCAGGAAACGAAAACCTTGACACTTGAAAGTAGCATATGTAAGTATTACATATAGATATATTACTCCCCTTCATGCGTTTCTTCTAGCTGAAAAAAAATCATAATCTACACCAAGGAACTATCTTTTAAAGAAATACGCTGTAAATGTGAAGAAAAAATGCGCAGTCATGATATGTTAGACCCGGCAGACGTCATGCTTTTTTGTTGATATTTGATGGTTTTAAAAGTTTATATATATATATATATATATATAAAAACATATCCTTTTTATTTCATTAATTTAAATATCATACATTTAAGAATGAGGTATAACAGAATAAAACTTTTCACCGTAGGAAAGAAATGATACGTGACATATGCCAACCAGCATGTACTGTTGGGCTCCTATTCGCCGCTCCGAACCGGCGAACTTCTGCAATATACGTTCAAATGTAGTTTGAACTACCTTTTTCATTGGGAAATGCAGGTACCGCTAGTGGGCGCTCTTCATAACAATAAAAGATGGGTTTTTTTCTGAAAATACACTCTTCAGTTTTTAGTCAGATAAAATTTCATTTGTTGTTCCTTCTCTTGAGATTATGATTCGGTAAGTCACATTTGACATATCGAAAGCTGTTGTCATTACAAGCTGGCCAATCAAACTCCGTGACCTTAGAAATGACCTCTGACGTTAAAACTATTCATTCCTAATTGAGGCGACTCTCTGTCTGAACGTGTTCCGTGGATTACATATTACTAAACCCGAGGATGGTTGATTTATTCTTTTATTTTATCCATTCTTGAAGAACATAACATCTGTACAAACAGACATATGGACATATATCAACAAATTTACATGTAAACAACTAAATAATATCGTTACCTTCAAACGCATTGTTAGTATGTGAAAACAGATCCCATTGCGACCCTCTAATTATGCGCAAAAATTCACGCATCGAATCGTAATGTTTTGACCGAGTCAATGTCTTATTGCCGTATTTCCTCAACTGAAAGTGGTAACAGATTTAATTTGTTGTTGAATTTAACAATAGTTACTTGACATTTTTGGCAGTATAAAACAGACATTGCAACCAAAATGTTACAAGATGATCATTACCTTTATATATTTATATATATATATATGTGCCTTAGAATGAACTTTTGCTATGCTTTAACTTGTATGCTTATTTTTTGACATTTTTATCTAAGAAGACGAGCCAGCTTGATGGTAGAACTGTTCGCACCAGCTACAAAAGAAATCTTTATAGAGGGGTAAGTATTTCTTCCAGTTAATTAAAGTGTTCAGACAAAAATGGGTGTTAGCAATTTATAAAATTAAACAGAGTAATAACAACAAACGGTACACTTGCTGATTTACTTGGGTACAAATATATTGACAGAAGGAGCTATTCGTACACTGATATCTGCTCCCAAATATGTAGGCTGAGAACATTTAAAAGACGGTTATTTTTATTGCATAATTATTTAGTTTAATAAAATCATATGCGGTATTTACAATTTATTATATTTAAAAATATAGCATAAAGTACGAAAATGGAAGATATGAGAGTTCCTCCAGAAGTTCGTTCAATTCAATTCGATACACATTTATTTAGGCATATGATCATAAAACATTTTATTATATACCTATATAAATTCTGTAAAAAATCGGCTTGTATTCCACAATTAAATATAAACAGACAGACAAAAATTCCGTATTGTACCTTTTAAATTCCGTATTAACACAAAATAAAGATATGATCTTAACACCTGGGATGACCCATCAAAGTAAACCTAATCACTTTTTTCCAATGGGGTCCAATTAGGTAGAATATAATTTTCAATCATGATCTTCACTATTAAAATGTGTGATCATTACAAATTTATAGATAAAAGACTCGTGTATATATTAAGTGAAAAACATAACGTTATCTAAAAAAAAACTTATGTCCTAAATATTATCACCATAATGGTTTCAATATTCCATATTTCCTTGCTTTGTGAACCAACGTGGTTGCTATAGTAACAAATACTCAAAGATATCACAGAAAGAGACAAGGAGGGATCTCCCGATGACATAAAAAGTTACAAGATAATTTTCATGAAATTGGATACACGGGTGGATGGTAATATAAATATACGCTTGTGCTTAAAGCTTGTTTCTAGACCTTGATCTAAGAAATGTATATATGGAAAACAAGATACATTGTAAAGAAAACTAAAACACGGACGTTTCTCCTTCAGAAAACGAAAAACTGGACTCTAAGTAGTAAAACGTGTTAGAACTACATAGCGATATTACTTCTCTTCTCGTGTTTCTCCGCATTTTGTTTTAGTTTGAAGCTCTGGCACAAAATATAGATCATGGTATATCAACAAGTAGTCCACAATTATAACACAATAGATACCTCTTTAAACCACATATGCACCTATGATGAACTGTACCATTTCCAATCTCACTTTCACCATGCTGTATGACCTACTGACCAACACAATTAGTCTTATCTAATGACCAATACGGCAATAATTCTATGTAGTTTGTAGACTGTTGGTCAAACCATTCTTTACTCATTGAGCTGAAAACAATATCAATTTACTGTTACCTATAACATTGACTTACAAACCTCTAAAACAAAGTAGTTTATGTAGCATTATTTTTTAGTCTAATGACTGAAAGTAAATTTTTCCAATACTTTTTGAATGATAACCATTTCTAGTGTCAATATCATTGTGGCCTTGACCTTTTATTGACCACAGGTGATAAACGGGTTATTTAATTATTGAGCAGGAATCATTATAGTCTCTAGATCATTAGTTCGCGACCTTTGATGCACGACCCCTGACACAAAATGGTCATCTACCGGCCACAGGCAGTTATCCTTGATGCCTAGAGTCTACAACGCTTTTCAGATATTTATTAAAACAGCTTTTTAGCAGTCCAGATCACCCCGGCCTTAATTGTTGACCTACATATCTACAGAAAATTGATAAGGCATTCTGTCAGTCACAACCTACCTGCCTACAAAGTTGTTCGGTTATCCGTTGGAAATCATTGGTACATACGGACAATTTGATGGCCAGAGTGATATATCCCGGGACATTTCAGTAGGGAATGAAGATAAAATTTATTTATTTTGTTGGGTTTAACGTCTCATCGACACAATTTTAGGTCATATGGCGACTTTCCAGCTTTAATGGTGGAGGAAGACCCCAGGTGTCCCTCCTTGCATAATTTCATCACGAGCGGGCACCTGGGTAGAACCACCGACCTTCCTTAAGCCAGCTGGATAGCTTCCTCACGTGAAGAATTCTACGCCCCAAATGAGGTTTCGAACCCACATCGATGAGGGGCAAATGGTTTGAAGTCAACGATTCTAACCACTCGGCCACGGAGGCCCCCCATAAAGATAAAAAGTTGATTCTGTGATAAGTTAAAAAAGTGCAATAGGTTTTTGTCGAACCAAATTGCGGTGAGCTCAATATAGTCGTCACTTTCGGTGTATGTGCGTGCGTGCGGTCGTGCGTCTGTCCGATTTTGTCCGGACCATTACTTTAAAATAAATGGACCAATCTTATTATATTTGGCATGATCGGTAACCTCACTGAGAAGTAGTGTCAAGCGAAAAATCCATGATCCTATGTTAAAGTTCAAAGTCACTGTTGGAGGTCAAATGTCAAATTGAAGATTTCTAGACCGTAACTTGGACATGAAAGGACCAATCTTGTTTTTATTTGGCATGAATGTTTACCCAAACGAGGAGGAGTGTCATATGCAAACCCCATGTTCTTATCTCAAAGATCAAAGTTACCTTTGGAGGTCAAATATTAAATTGAAGTTTGTCCGGGGCATTTCTTCTCATGCATGGTTGGATTTTGGTGTAACGGCAAGAATGTTCACCATTATGAGACGGAGTGTCATGTGCAAGAACCAGGTTCCAAGGTCTTAGGTCAAGGTCACGCTTAGAGGGCAAAGGTGGCGGCGGACTGGATATTCCGCCCGTGGGCATGCAGAATGTATTTGTAGTTCAGTAAATGCGGTAAATAGGTAAAAAAAAAATATATTTGGAAAATAGATCCCTCGGAAGCACCGAGAACAAGGCAAAAAGTGAACATTGCAGACTCGGTTTGATTGAGTCTGTTCTTGAGCAGTAATGGAAAATGCAACACTGCCCACGCCCCCTAGCACCGGCTTAAGCAGTATTCAATCTTCAAATCTAAATGAATTGAAATCAATGATCCCGAAGGACCAGAAAATATAACAACACTGAGATGAAGTCGGGGAGACTTTTTACGGCCGCCACACAGCACTTAACACACGCTGTTGTGAAGTAAATAAAATCTGGAAAATAGATCCCTCCGAAGCACCGAGAACAAGGCAAAAAGTGAAAATTGCAGACTCGGTTTGATTGAGTCTGTTCATGAGCAGTAATGGAAAATGCAACTTGAAATTGTATGACTGACAAATTAACATTTAAGATACAAGTAACTATCAAGCTTATGTAATATAACTTAATAATTAGGACTGTTATCAAATTTTTAAGTGTTACTAAGCGTCATACATGTGCAACTATTCTTTGAATGCATCGTTTATTACAAAGAATTTTCATAAAATAAGAAAGGCATCATTGTTGACATTTTTTACTTTGATAAAGTACTTCACATCAGGTTACGCACCTCTTGCGACGATAAGTTCATGGATATTTCTTTTAGAAGATATCTTTTAAATCATTACTCTTGTACACGTACGTGAAGAGATACTTACCATGTAAAAACTATCTACAAATGTATTGGAACCTTTCTGACGGTTCTGCCTATTTACGATTTTAATTTATTTTTGAATGCATTTTGTATTACTGAAACATTTAAGGAATTACATTAATGTTCAAATAATTGTAACCCTGACAACATTGTACTGTTCGCTAATTGTGTTTATTTAATGTGCGCATCGCGCCTATCTCCCTACCTTTAGTATATTTAGTAATACAGTGACGTTGAGAGCGTATTGATCAGTGAAAAGTTCGTATGAATGTGTTCATCAGTTTTGCACGTGCATGTATACTATACCCGTGAAACATTTTCTTCCCGCCTATCTTTCTATTCCCTGGACACTCTACTTCTTTGTTCCGTACAAGTAAGACGTACTTAACAGTACTGTCTAAAGTATACTATGATATGATTAGAAGTTTTCTATACAGACATATAATCTGTTAATATTGGTTTGATGGACGTAAGTGGGCTGAAGCGCCCCTGGAAACAAGGTCCGCTCACACAATTAAAAAAAAAAACACAAGGTTTGAATCCAATGAAAAAATAAAAAGTTTTAAATACATATGATATAGATGAGTTTACAGAATAAAATATATTGTTTGAAAGAAAGAAGATTTACTTATAATATAAATCCTCATTATGTTACAGCAGAAACGGGAGAAAAATGATAATGGCTACCTGCTCATCTTGTGGAAGAATGAAATCAAAGTTTCTTAAAAGTACAGGGGGTAATTCAGATATTCATCAAGCAATGTTACCTTTATTACCTAAGAAAGGTTTAAAATTACCAGGATATAACTATTGTGGACCAGGAAATCCCTTGGATAATGGACCTCCTATTAATGAACTAGACGCAGTATGTATGGACCATGACTTTTGCTAAGACAGCGGTGTAAAAAGGTACATGTGGCAAGCAAATGCTTTCCAACTTAAATAACACTAAATCAAAAACATTTGGCGAAAAGATTGCAAAACATTTAGTTGTAAAACCAGCAATTAAAACGAAATACAAACATGGGCTTGGACGCAAGTTCCCGGGAGCTAGAAGCTCACTTGGGCAAAAACAAAAGTCAAAACACGGGAAAAGGGGGTAGAGTTTTTACTAGGACATAATTCTTTGGGAGCTAAAAGCTTACTCAAAAAGACCCCCGAAATAACATAGAGTAATGAATTAGCATAATAATTACATAGACCAATTAAACGAAAATTTATGAAGCGACCAGTGATGATATTGATGATACTTGGTCTGCTGATTTAGTTGATATGCATGCTTTTTCAAAATATAATAAAGGTGTAAAGTACTTGTTAACCATTATTGATATATTCAGCAAATACGCTTGGGTTATTCCATTAAAGAATAAAACTGGAGAATATGTTACTGGAGCATTTGAAAAAAATAGTTTCTGAAGGTAGAACACCTGCAAATTTATGAGTAGATGAAGGAAAAGAATTTTAAAATAAAAATCATTTTAATAAAAATAAGATTAACATGTATCATACATTTAGTGAAGGAAAAGCTGTAGTAATCGAAAGATTTAATAGAAGTTTAAAAAGAACAATGTGTAAATATTTTACAGCAAATAATACTTACACTTATTTAAATATTCTGCAGGAAATGGTTGATAAATATAACAAAACAAAATATTCTAGTATAAAAATGACACCTACTGAAGCCAGTAAAAACTTAAATAAAGGTACTGTTTCCTTTAATTTATATGGTAATTTAAAGATACAGAGTAACACAAAGTTAAAAATTGGTGACAGAGTTCGTTTAAGCAAACTTTAACGACATTTTGAAAAAGGATATACACCAAACCGGACAGAGGAGACATTTATAATTCATGGAATTCATAATACAAATCCCAGAACATACACTATAAAAGATTTGAATAATGAAATAATTCAGGGTTCTTTTTATGAGCAAGAACTTTTACCTACTAAACAAGAGGCTTTTAGAATAGAAAAAGTTATTAGACGAGACTATTAGGAAAAAACAAGCTTTAGTAAAATGGAAAGGTTATAGTAAAAAATTTTATAGTTGGATTCCGTTTAGTGAATTGGAAGAAATTTAAATTTAAAAAATATATCATATAAAGGAGTAGTAAAAATCTAATTTCTAATAATGGAATAGAAACAATAGATCAATTAATTACTCACTTGACTAAACTTGCTGCTGCTTACAGTAAAAGATATAACTTTTGTGGAAGAGTAAATACAGGATTACAAATTACAGCAGGTATTTTTGGTTGTTCAGCTGCATTAGCACTTGTTCCAGCTATTCCTATATTTGTAGCAGTTGCTGGCGCTGTTCCATCAGTAATTACTATATTTATTAAAAGACTAAAAGTTGAAGACGAAAAAGCTATTTTAAAATTACATCATCAAAAAATAAAACAACTAATAAAAAAGCAAGGATTGGAGAAGTAAATAAAGAAGATTCAAATAAAGTTATTCAAGATATTTTTACAATACTGTTAGAAATGCAGAAAGAACAAAAATATTCAATGCCTCTTGAAACGTATATGAAGGAATTTAAACTTATACAACGGATACAGAAATAAACAAGAGGACCATGATAGTCCTGAATCGCTCACCTGTTCCCACATGACCCAGTTTTGAGTATGACGTCTTTTTTCTATTATTTGACATAGTGACCTAGTTTTAGAGCTCATGTGACCCAGTTTTAAGCTTGACATAGATATCATCAAGATAAAAATTCTGACCAATTTTCATGAAGATCCATTGAAAAATATGGCCTCTAGAGAGGTCACAAGGTTTTTCTATTATTTGACCTATTGACCTAGTTTTCGAAGGTACGTGACCCTGTTTTGAACTTGACCTAGATTTCATCAAGGTGAACATTCTCACTAATTTTCATGAAGATCTCATGAAAATATGGCCTCTAGAATGGTCACAAGTGTTTTCTATTTTTAAACCTACTGGCCTAGTTTTGACCGCACATGACCCAGTTTCGAAACTGATTTAGATATAATCAAGGTGAACATTCAGACCAATTTTCATGAAGATCCATTGAAAATATGGCCTCTAGAGAGGTGAAAAGAATTTTCTAATTTTAGACCTACTGACCTAGTTTTGAACCGCATTTGACCCAGTTTCAAACTTGACCTAGATATCATCAAGATGAACATTCAGACAAACTTTCATACAAATCCCATGAAAAGTATGGCCTCTAGAGAGGTCACAAGGTTTTTTATTATTTGACCTACTGACCTAGTTTTTGATGGCACATGACCCAGTTTCAAAATTGACTTAGATATTATCAAGGTGAACATTCTGATTTATATTCATTAAGATCCATTCAAGGGTATGACCTCTAGAGAGGTCACAAGGTTTTTCTATTTTAAGACCTAGTGACCTAGTTTTTGATCGCAGTTGACCCAGTTTCAAACTAGACCTATATATCATCAAGATAAACGTTCAGACCAACTTTCATACAGATCCCATGAAAAATGTGGCCTCTAAAGAGGTCACAAGGGTTTTACATTATTTGACCTACTAACCTACCTTTTGACGGCACCTAACCCACTTTCAAACCTGATTTAGATATCATCAAGATGAACATTCTGACCGATTTTTATGAAGATCCATTAACAAGTATGGCCTCTAGAGAGGTCACAATGTTTTTCTATTTTTGGACCTATTGACCTAGTTTTTGACCGCAAGTGGCCCAGTTTCAAACTTAACCTAGATATCATCAAGATAAACATTCAGACCATCATTCATACAGATCCCATGAAAAATATGGCCTTTAGAGAGGTCACAAGGTTTTTCTATGATATGACCTACTGACCTAGTTTTTGACGACACATGACCCAGTTTCAAACTTGATTTAGATATCATCAAGTTAAACATTCTGACCAATTTTAATGAAGATCTTTTGAAATATATGGCCTCTAGAGAGGTCACAATTTTTTTTCTGTTTTTAGACCTACTGACCTAGTTTTTGATTGCACGTAACCCAGTTTCGAACTTGACCTAGATATCATCAAGATGAATATTCTGACCAATTTTCATAAAAAACCCATGTAAAATGTGACCTCTAGAGTGGTCACAAGCAAAAGTTTACGCACGGACACACGCACGTACGGACGGACGACGGACGCTGAGCGATCACAAAAGCTCACCTTGTCACTTTGTGACAGGTGAGCTAAAAAGAAGAAGAGTTATATTAAATTTAGATTGCTGATTTTTTAAGTGTGTTTTTAAAGATTTTTTTCTATAAGTATTTTATATAAATGAGAAAAATTATATCAGTTGAAGGTAATATTGCATCGGAAAATGTAAGTTTTTAGATATTATTAAAGAATATAATCCTAATTTTAATATAATTCCAGAACCAATCCATAAAGGGCAAAATATTATTGGACCACGCGCAACCGAAGGTTCCAGCCTCGCAAGTCATAATTCATATAACCTATTTGAACTTGCTTCCCAAGAACCTTTCAAATATTCATTTCCTTTTCAACTAGCAACTTTAAACAGTCATATAAAAATGTTATCTTCTGCTAAACAGTTTGATAGTGTTTCTGTCCTTGAACGATGTTATTTAACCAACAGTAACGTTTTTACAAAACGATATCACGACAACGGTATTATAAATGACCTTGAGTGGGCGTTATATAATCTTTTCTTAACTGATCATATTATAAAAAAACATACGGAAAACCCCAATTGATGGATTTGTTTATGTAAAAACCGACCAAGAAATATATCTTAAAAGACTTCAAAAAAGAAAAATAAACAGAACGGAAGAAAGCAAAGGAAGTTTAGATTATTTAAAAACATTTCATAAATTACATGTACATGAAGACTGGTAAGGCCGAATGGCTAAAAACAAAACAAAAATATTAACAATTGATAACAATTTATATAAAAAAACCTCAAAAACCTATTTAAAAGATATAGATAATATAAAAAAAAATTCTCAAAACAATATAGTTTTCTTTAAGAGCGTTTTTAAAGATTGTTTGCTATAAGTATATTATATAGGAGAGATCGTGTTTGTATACAAATCCGTTGTATATTCTATTTTTAGAACTGATAAGACAAAGATCGGGTGGTCAGACGCCGAGCGTCCATGTTTTTCTGTTAACAGTGATGTTTTTCTTACGGCTTAAACTTTCTTAAAACACAAACGATATCAATAATTTTTTGATCAATGGAAATAATATAAAACAAGCAATTTACTGATAACTTTTAAATATTATTTTGATATAAAATGGATTAATTATGAACGCTTAACTTACAGTGTTTTTTCTAAAAGTTTGGAGCATCGCTACGCCGCTATTAAAATCAAATGTCATTTAAAACGGTTATTCATTTTCAAAAAATATTTGAATAAGAAAATATGAAAATCGTAAGCAGTTCAAAACTTTTTAAATTTTAAAAATCCATATATGAACGAAAAAGTTATTTAAAATTGAAAATTCTGATCCATACACAAACAATCTAAAACATTTTGTTTTGCCCACCGCCAGATAAACAGGTGTTGATGCGTGACGTCAGGGCGATCTCTCCTAAAGATGGTTAATAAAAAGGTAGATAGAACGATTTTGCCAAAATTATCTACTATTTTAGGAGAAACAATGAATTCAGAGTGGCAGGGGCCCATGGGAGCCTCCAACTCCTATAGAAAGTACTGACAAGAAGATTCGTTATGAAATCAAAACTTGATCAGCGATGAATATAAAAAACATGTGATTGATAAATTACGAAATGTTATAGATCCTTATCTTTAAAAAAATAATATAGATTTATTTAAATGGGATTGTGGTTGTTTAATGTTAGAAGAGGAACATAATAAAAGAATATGTGATTGCCCAAGACCAAATAATCATCGAAACAGTCCTAAAAAAGTTATTGCAACCGATTGTTACACTAATGAAGAAAAAACTTATAGAAGCACTTACGCAGCCTCTCAAGACCTTGATATTAATTCTGGGCTAATAAAAATGTGCTGCGAAGGGAAAAACCGGGTAAAAAGCGGAAAATCGAAAACAAATAGAAGAATGTATAAATTTAAATATTTTATCTCTTCTTAAACATTTTTTTTTGCTTAGCGATTGTTTTTCTAAAAATAAAATATAGATGACTGTTAGAGAAATTGAGAGATCTTTAAATCAATATATTAAGAAATTTGAAATTGAAATTACATATAGACAAGATCAAAAATCAATTATATTTTACTGTAGAAGACTCATTTGATACTCTTAAATCTGAACTTAAAACTTTAAAAGGTATAAAAATAAAAGTTGTTTTAAAAATAACTTTTTCGAAAATGAGTCAAACATATACAATATATAAATCAGTTTATTTTCAATCAAAGGCTTTAGTTATTCTTATAAAAAAGTTAATAAAAAACATTTTACGTCAAGCTTTTGATGAAATAATAAATAGAATTGGTAATTGGATTTCAGAAGGAAGAGGTTGGAGAATAGAGTCAGTTGATGCTCATTATATAAACAGATATAAATATAATCCATTAGCTGCTTCTAGTTATTTAGAATTACCAAAACAATTACAACATCCAATGAAAGGATTAATAAATATCAAAAACGATGATAATGAATGTTTAAGATCGTGTCATTTGGCTTACAAATTTCCTGTTAAAAAAGATCCTCAAAAAGTTTCAAAATATAAAAAAAAACATGTAGAAGAACTTAATTATAAAGGAATAAAGTTTCCTGTTACAATAAATCAAATACCTAAAATAGAAACTCAAAATATATTTGGTTATGAAGATAATAATGTTTATCTATTGTACATTTCAATATGAAGAACACTGTGACATGTTGCTAATCAATAATAATGAAATAACTGACGACGACTGTAAGCGGACTAAAGCCCCCGAGGGTTCCGAGTAACAAACATTATGTTTGGATAAAAGTCTTTAATAGACTGATGTTTAACAAAACAAAATGTAAAAATAAAAAACATTTTTGCAAATCACGTTTACAATGTTTTTCTCCAGAAAGAATATTAAATGAACATATTCCAAATTGTTTAGCTACTAATGGTGTTCAAGCCGTAAATATGCCAAAAGAGGGAAGTAAGATTTTTTTTTTAAATTATCATAAAGGTTTAGCAGTACCTTTTCTAATTTATGCTGATTTTGAATCAAAAACTGAAAAATATCAACTGCTTTACCATCACCTGTATCTTCATTTACTGAACCATATCAAAAACATATAGATTGCGGTTATAAAGTTGTTTGTTGTTATGACGATAAATATACTAAACCAACACAAGTTTACAGAGGTCCTAATGTAGTTTATAAGTTTATTGAAAAAAGTGCATGAAGAAGAAGAGCATTGTAAGAAAATATTTAATGAAAACTTTAACAAAGATTTGAGAATGTCTAAAAAAGATGAAGTTTTATTTAAAAAACAAACCTCTTGTCATATTTGTGGAAAAAGAATATAAGAAAAAATGAAACTAGAGTAAGAGATCACTGTCATATAACAGGAAAATTCAGGGGAATTGCTCACTCAGAATGTAATATTAATTTTAGATTAACTCACAAAATTCCTGTTATTTTTCATAATCTAAGAGGTTATGATGGTCATTTTATTATGCAACAAATAGGAAAATTTAAAAAAAAAATAATGTAATTCCTAACAATATAGAAAGATATATGGCATTTATGGTAAGTGATTTGATTTTTATATATAGTTTTCAATTTATGTCTCAATCATTGGATAACTTAGTAAAACATATTCCAGAATTTCAGTACACATCTCAAGAATTTAAAAAAGAAAAAGTTGAATTATTAAAAACAAAAGGTATTTATCCATATGATTACATGGATTAATTTAATAAATTCAAAGCAACAAAATTACTTCCTAAAGAAGAGTTTTATTCAATTTTAAACGAAACACATATATCTGACAATGAATATGAGCGTGTTAAATATGTTTGGAATAAATTCAAAACTAAAAGAAATGGGAGAACATCATGATCTATATTTAAAAACTGACGTATTACTTTTAGCTGAAACATTCGGAAATTTTAGAAGGTTGTGTTTAGAATATTATAAACTTGACCCTTGTCATTACTTTAGTAGTCCTGGTCTAGCTTAGGATGCAATGTTAATAATGACTGGAATAAATCTGGATTTAATAACTGATATTGATATGTATCTTTTTATTGAAAAGGGACTGAGAGGAGGAATAAGTTATATAGCTAATCGTTACAGTAAAGTAAATTATAAGCATATGAAAGATTATGATCCTGAATTAGAATCTAAATGCATTATGTACCTCGACGCCAATAATCTTTACGGTTAGCTATGTGTCGACCTTTACCCTCTGGAAATTTTAATTGGGTCACTGAAAAAACAAAAAAAAAATCACCTTAATCAAAAAAGGTAAAACTAACTTTATAATTGAATTTGATCTTGAATATCCAAAAGAATTACATGATCTTCAAAATGATTATCCCTTAGCTCCTGAAAAGATACTCATTTAAGATCAATCGCTTTCAAATTATAGTAAAAATATTAAAGAAGAATTTGAAATAGGAAAAATTAATGTAAAAAATAGTTCCAAAAAAAAACAAAACTATGTTGTCCATTTTAAAAGTCTTGAAATATACACACAATTAGGATTTAAAGTAACAAAAATACATCGAATACTAACTTTTGATGAAAGTCCTTGGTTAAAAATGTATATTCATTTTAATACTCAAAAAAGATCTAAAGCAAAAAATTCATTTGAAAAAGACTGAAAAGCTTTTATTCACTGTCACTGATTCATTATGTTATAAAATAAATACTGAAGATGAATATGAAGATTTTATGAAGATTCAGAACTGTTCGATAATAGTGATTACAGCCTAAATTTAGAGTTTTATTTTGAAGATAATAAAAAGTAATTGGAAAATGAAGCTGCCGGCATTCCCATTGTTGAATTTGTCGGATTAAGAAGTAAAATTTATTCATATTTATTAGAAAATGAAGTTAACATTAAAAAATGTGAAGGAATTTTAAAAAAAACATGTTGTAAAGAAAAAAATAGTACATAAAATTACAAAGATGCCTTGTTTTATTCAACCCAAACTAACCATACCTTTAAAGCTATTCGTTCTGATAAGCACACTATTTCTAGTTATGGTATTAATAAAACATCTTTATCATGTTATGACGATAAAAGATATATTCCAGATAATGGTATTGATACATTAGCTTATCGTTAAATTACAGCACCATAAATTGTTAATTGAATATTTTTAACGTTTAAAGAATTAATATAAATTACATCATTTGTCTGAAATTGATTAGCATAATTAAGAGAAATAGATTCATTTTTTTTGAGTTCTTTTTGACATTGCAACTTTGAAGAATTTTATTTTCTTGTTTTTTTAATTCTACTTTAACTTCTCCTTTGTCTAATTTAATTGCATCTATAAGAATAATTAAAATGCAATTTTGTTTGATTGTTACATCATTACCATTTTGAACTAAACCAAGACTAGCATTACTACCTTTCCATTGAAATAAGCCACTATCGGTATCTTCTGTTGCAGATGTTAAGAACAAAGGAGGTTTTCTTATTATTTGACTTTCTATTTTACTTAATTTTTCATTTATATTATTGAATATTCCAATTATATAAAAAAATTAAGTTTATTAATTAACCAAATGGAATCTGACATAACTTCCTGGTTCTATAACATATTCATCAGGTGGACCTGAGTGTGGTAAAATGGTAAATGTTGTTCCTTTGTTAAAATTAATTTCATTTTTTTTTTCTTAAAAACCAGTGTTTGTATTTTTAACCTCAGATGACACAAACTGACCTCCGTTTATGTGATCACTCTGCCAGGAAAAGAAAAACGAACCAATTTGTTTACTATTACCGATGATAATATTAACTTCAATTGTGACCATGACTGAGAAAATGGGTCCAGATGAGGAATTTTGACATTTTCAGGTTTTTGCATATTTAGAAAGTATATTCATTCAGAAATAAATCCTGAAAATTTCAGATGAAAATCTTTAAAATTGTCAATTTTATGACAGATTTCGTAACATAGATATTAAAAATAAAAACTGTACATTTCAGTTATCCTTTCTTTCTAGTTTATTCCTCACATACTGGTAATGGCTAACAATTCTGAAATAAATTTATCTTTTGTTACAATTGCATGATATAAGTAAGATCCCTTCTTAATACACAAAATGATAATCAATTAAAATCTACAACAATTTCTATAAAAATATTTCTAAAATGGTGTTACCATGGCAACAAATATATTAAAATCCCTTTTCTATGATAAAACTTTAAAAAAACATGTTAGCTTGAAATATGGATGTTAAAAAGTAAAATATTTTAAGGCATATGTATTTACAAAAATAAACTGAAAATTTCCCATGAAAATATTAAGAATGTTTGGTTTTATGACAGTTTTTGTAACACGGGTAATAACCATAAGAATAAGATAGATTTGTCATTGTTTCTTCATAACTTGTCTTTTACATGCTGATAATAAATGACTACTTTGGAAAAAAGAACCTTCTATTACTATGAAATTTTATGTTTGTGATGCTTTCTTAAAACAGTAAAATACAGCTAATTTAAATCTTTAAATTTTCTATGAAAGCATTATTCAAATTGCGTTACCATGGCAACATATGCAATAAATTGCTTTTTCTACAATAGTACTTAAAATAAAAGCTTAATTTAAAATAATGTTTCTTGTGAGTTGAATATAACAAAGTATATGTATTCGAAAGTAAATTTTGAAAATTATATGTGAAAAGATATAAAATGTTTGGTTTTATGACAGATCTCGTAACATGGGTAATAACCACAAGAGTAAACTATTTCAGTGGTTGTTCCTTCAGTTTGTGTTTTCACTTATTGGTAATCACTGGCTATTTTTAAATAAATGAATCTTCTTTTACAAAGAATATTTAGATATTCACTTAAAGTGCAAAGATCTAGCTGGCTAAAGTCCTTCACATTTTCTATAAAAACATTATTAAATTATGTTACCATGGCAACATATGCATTTGATTCTGTTTTCTACAATAGTACTTTAAAAAAGAGCTAAATTTGGAAAAGTGTTTCAGATAACTTGAATATTATAAAGTGGTATGTATTCAAAAATATTATCTCAAAATTTTATGTTAAAAAATTAAAATGTTTTGTTTTATGACAGTGTTTGCAACATGAGTAATAACTATAAGAATAAGACATTTCTGTCATTGTTTCTTCATAACTTGTCTTTTACCTGCTGGTAATAAATAACTATTTTGAAATAAATGAAACATATATTACTATTGATTTTTTTTATTGTTTATGCTTATTTTAAAGTAGAATACTAGAAAGTACAGCTAATTAAAAATTTTCCATATTTTCTAGGAAAATTGTGTTACCATGGCGACATATGTTTTAAATTCCCTTTTCCTACAATAATACTTAAAAGCAAGAGCTTATTTTAAAAAAGTATTTCTAATAAGTTAAATATTTGAAAGTATAAGTTAAATTAAAATATTCAGGAAAAAAATCTGAAAATTCCACATAAAAACTTTAAAACAGCCATGTTCTGTAACAAAAGTAGTTATGTAAGAATAAACATCCCTTTCCTCATAATCTGTTTTTTTTCACTGGCTAGTTATAACTGACAATACAAAAAGGTGAACATTCTTTTACCATTACATTATATACTGTAGATCCCTTACTGAAATACAAATCCATAATTTCAATGAAATATAATTTGAATTATGTTACCATGGCAACATACATACTAAATTCCTTTTTCTAAAAATACTTTAATAATTAACACAACAGCTTAACTTTTGATGAAGGTTACACTGCTACAAACTCTGATGAAAAGTAAATATCTATTTCCAGCCAATACTTTAATGTAGGTAACTGAAACTACAACCTTTACTTGATGTTTAACCTTAACAGCTAAACACATCTATATGAACAGCAAAACAGGCTAAAGTGTTGTGTATTAAAACGTTTGAATTCAACAACAATTTCTATCTTTTACATGCACTTCCTTTTTTTCAGTTCTCAGAAAAATCCTGGCCAATCACAATTTCAGTTTTCAGTTGAAGTGGTTTGGGACAAACAGAATCCTTTGACTTTTCAGACAAATACTATTCTCTTATGAGTTCATACAGGTACCATTGACAGGCTTGTGATATTCCATGTCAATAATATTCGTTTGGCAAGGGGGAGTAGATTTTAGTAAGTTAACTGGACTGTCACTTTTAACACTAACAATCCAGGTGTTTCTGCATACATGATCAAGTGGTAACACTTGGTTATCTTCTTCAAAAGTTTAAAATATTGTGATAAGATATTTCTCCACTGGTAGAATGTGACAGGATTTAAATCATTGTTGACCAACTGTGCAGTGTTATGGCCTTTCTTTGATGACTGACACACTGTGTCAGCAATATCATGTATTATTAAAGGTCTCAGCATTCACCCTCCTCCACAGATTCTTCTAAATACAAAAGTGCAAGTCAGATTCAAACTTTGAATGGTCTGTGATCATTGTTGAATATTCAATCGATCTGTGATATCCTGTAACAAATAAGTAAAACATATTATTTTAAATAATTAACCATATTATTTTAAATAATTAACCTAGGAGTCTCTTTATTTAATAAAAGCAGAGTTATCACTATTTGATAATAGATGATTCTTTAATTTCTTACAACCAATGCTCTAAAATATTGACAAACAGACTGACAACAGCGAGCTGTCAGTATATAAAATGTACTTTGTTTGTAGATTTTGATTACTGCAAATAGGATGTTCTAAAAAAAAATTTGCATTTTTTGGGTTAACCCTATACCTGCTAAATTTGTAAAATTGACTACTCCATCTTTGAATAGAGACAGTACCATTTATAGCTTATAGGGGGTTCTCATAGAAAATTTGCAAAGTATCAAACACTGCAGATCATGATCAGACTGCACAGATATGCAGGTTGATCTTGATCTGCACTGGTTGCAAAGACAGACATAGCTGCCTCATGCAGCCTAAGGGTTAAAAGTATGCACTGTTTTAACAGCTATCAAAAATGGTTGTTACCTAGTAAAAGTCTCCACAGACTACCACACCAAGATGTTATTTCTGTTCTAGTTAGCAACATTGTCAAAATGGAATACCAATACAGGTAGTGATGTACCATGCTCATAAGTTGTCTGCCCCTTAACCAACTGAGTTGCTTCATAAACAAGAGGAAACACTTGCATTCCTGAAAAAAGATTTAAAAGTCTTTGGTAAAAGTATCTGTTATCTTCATGTATCTCAGGAACCTTTACAGTCTTCATTCTAATCTATATTCTTGGTGCAATAAAACTGGTAAAAAAATTCAATCACATCACAATGTCTTAGTCAAGAATGGGTTAATTAAATTTGAAAATAATCACATTACAATTAAACTAAATTACAATTAATTGATTTACTTTGAATACTTAATTAAAATTCCTATTATTTAGAATGAGATATCAACTTATACACATGTACATGGTGTGTTAAGCATTCAAATCATCCATGTACTTATTGAGTGCCACAGACTTTTCTCAGGCTAATAGCCAATGTAATGAAGACTTTACACCAACTGATCCTCCTCAAAACCAGATTGTTGAAATTAAATTTCAATAATGCCAGTTTTGTCAGTTTAAGCCATTTAATAGTCATAGTACATGTACATACATTGTACAAATCATTAGTGTAGAAGTAGACTTATTTTGAATTGACTCCAACAAAACCTAGACAGAGGTATAAATAAATAATATATTACATTAAAATTTTAATAAGAGCCATTAGCTGCATGTTACTTACCTGATTCCTCAAAGCACATCCAAAATATGTTGCATTTTCTTGGGATCTTAAATTAACAGACCAATTTCCTGGCTGTTGTAGAGTATATGAACCACCTGTATAGTGGAATGAACCATCAAAGGAACAAGGAATATCATCTGAAAGAAGATACATTACATCTACTGTAAACATAATTTAAATCAAAAACTTCATGGATACTAAATTAATAATGTGATTGTGAAAGGTTTCATTAACTTACCACAAAATACTATTAAAGTTATTATACTAGAATCTATTTTTTACAGGATCATAAATTATTTTACATACAGCAAGGCTCAAAAATTTTATAATTAAAAAGATTTTCATTATATGGCATAAATTCCCACTATCCAAAAAAAAATCATCCTGTTACAAAACATTCTGAATCAACAATAATAGAAAAAGAGAGTAGTCACCAGACAGAAATAACATGACTTATGAGACCCACAGCAAAAACAGTTACCATTTTATAAATGGAAGTGTCTAGACATCCGGTAACCAGAAACCTAGCCGGTGTTCTAGCCAACCGGTAACAGGACGCCTAGCTTATCCAAATTTCTATCCTATAGGGGTTTCCTAGGTGTCCGGTAATCAATTTTAAAATATTGTATACGCCTTGCAGGTGAATATTCAAACCTATGCCAAAAAATGATACAATAAATTTATTTCCTTACAGTGTTCATATATAAAAAGATCGCCGAACAGCTAGAAAAACATTCGCGGAGAGGCTAGTCGTAATGTTGCCGGACAGCTAGAATGCAGGGTAGGCGTCCGGTTACCGGACATCTGCATATTTCCTTTTAAAATACATTGGCTACTACTTGAGAGGGGACTTTTCGAGAAATGATGTGACACAGGCAGGCATCTATAAGTCTGCATCAAATTTATTAATTATCATTGCTACATGTATATTGTATTTCCATAATAATGCTTACTATGGACAATGAACTAATTTGATGAATCCTGGTCACCTCGAGTAAGAAGCTGCCTGCCTTCTATAATCTTTGTGATAACCCAACTGGCCATTTTATATTAATTTTATATTAAATACACAGGCATAGTGAAATCATCTGTGTTTAGTGGCCACAAGATAAATTTCATAAATTTCCCTCGGTATGTTTTGGATTCACTTCCGGGTAAAAAAAACGACTTATTTCAGTGAAAGTTTCAAATATATTAGAGAACTTCATTAACAGCTGTTTTTAAACGGTACTTACCAAATCAGTAAACAGTATTACAAGTCTCAGATCCCTTCATCGTTGAACAAAAGGTAGTTAAACAAAAGTAAACTTCACATGCTTCCCCGTTTTACTGTTGAAATCCGAAACCGGAAACATAGCGAAGGGGAAACAACTGATTTTCAACGAAATATTTTGCCTCAGGCGTAATACCACTATTTTTTTACAGGTCTGATGTCTAAATATTCTTTCTGTAGTAGGCTGTCATCAATCATGTAACAAGCAGTCGTACTTTAACGGTCAAACCTTTGCTAATTAAAACATGTGTAAAAAAGCTGCGCGCGTAAACTTGGCGCAACTTTAAACGTCGTTTCTCGATATTACGTCATGCCGCATCTGGACCGGTTTTCAAAGACGACGTCACAATTATATAATACCCACCTTGTTGGACTTGAAATACACTCTCTTCTATTCCTCGGAAATTGACATGCTTTTTATTTGTTTTAATATTTTTTTATAATCTGTAATCTTATTAGCTCGTATTCCAAATAATGCATAAAAATCTCTGTTTTTTGTCACTTTTTGTGATAACTGTTTATCTTCAATATCAAAATTTCCTCCAATATAACTTTTTACATGTAGTTGTCTGCTATTATAATATTCAAAACGAAACACTTCAAGTCTAACTGTTTCTAGTTCTGTTTTAAAAGTATTATAATTTTCATTAAGTTTAAGAATTACTTCAGCTAAATCATCAACTCGTTTTGTTGTAGCAACTTCAGAAGCAGACAAATTGTCAACAGTATTTTTTGTTCTAGCTAATCGTGTTTCTTGTTTTAAGAACACATTTTTTACTTCTGAAATTTTTTCTGGCCAGTTCAAAAAAGAAACCGAGATCTTATGGTGACAGTTTTGTGGAAGTTTGATTAAATTCAAATCATAAATGAAGCTGCTATGGTGCATACAAGGTCAAACAAGAGCTGTCACTAATGGTGACAAATGCCCCCGCAGCACCTTGACCTTTGACCTTGCCCTTTGACCTGGTGACCCCAATGTCAGCAGGATGGGTGTACTCAGTAAGTACTATCAGCATGTGAAGTTTGAAGGTCCTGGGTGCAGTGGTTCATGAGTAAAGTGCCTTCATGCAAAAAGGTAACGTTGGCCCCTGTGACCTTGACCTTTGACCTGGTGACCCCAAAGTCAGTAGGGGTGGTGAACTCATTAAGTATTATCAGCATGTGAAGTTTGAAGGTCCTTGGTGAAGTGGTTCGCGAGTAAAGTGCCTTCATGCAAAAAGTTAACGTTGGCCCCTGTGACCTTGATCTTTGACCTGGTGACCCCAAAGTCAGTAGGAGTGGTGTCTTAATAAGTACTATCAGCATCTGAAGTTTGAAGGTCCTGAGTGCAGTGGTTCACGAGTAAAATGCATTCATGCAAAAAGATAACGTTGGCTCCTGTGACCTTGACCTTTGACCTGGTGACCCCAACGTCATTAGGGGTAGTTTACCTAATAAGTACTATCAGCATGTGAAGTTTGAAGGTCATGGGTGCAGTGATTTGTGAGTAAAGTGCCTTCATGCTAAAAATTAACGTTGGCCACTGTGACCTTGACCTTTGACCTGGTGACCCCAAAGTCATTAGGAGTGGTGTACTCAATAAGTACTATCAGCATGTGAAGTTTGAAGGTCCTGGGTGCAGTGGTTAAAAAGCTAATTCTGGCCCTTTCATTGGCCATCACTCTGGAACCCATAATGCAGTCTGACCAGTTCAAGGAAGGAACTAAGACCTTATGGTGATAAAAGTTGTGTGCAAGTTTGATTAAAAAAATCATAAATGAAACTGCTATTGTGCAGACAAGGTCAAGAAAAGCTAATTTTGGCCCGTTTCAGGGGCCATAACTCTGGAACTCATAATAGGATCTGGCCAGTTCAAAAAAAGAATCGAGATCTTATGGTGATACAAGTTATGTGCAAGTTTGGTTAAAATAAAATCATTAATAAAACCTCTATCGTGCAGATAAGAAATTATTGACGCACGCACGGACTGACGACAGACGAAGGGTGATCACAAAAGCTCACCTTGTCACTTTGTGACAGGTGAGCTAAAAAACAAGCAATAATTGGTCTTGTGCAGTAATATCTGTCATTCAGTGGATACAATATAACGGCAACAATCAAACCATTTGTAGAATCCAGGGTTATTTACTTGTTTCAGTCCGCCCGCTAAGCTTAAGGAATGCGCCGATCTACGTATCGCAGGGTCGTGAGTTCGATTCCCGGGCGAGGCGTATGTTCTCCGTGACGATTTGATAAAAGACACTGTACTTGAAATCATTGTCCTCCACCTCTGATTAATGTGGGTAAGCTGGCAGTTACTTGCGGAGAACAAGTTTGTAGAGGTACAAAATAAATGAACACTTGTTAGGTTAACTGTCCGTCATACCACTGGCACCAGAACAGAAAGAAAATGCCTCTGTACATGTTATACCTTACCCCTAGGTATTCTATAATAACCATGATCATGAATGGAAAAATATACTAACCCGTTTCAACCGCGCATTTTATACCTAAAACACGCAGTTCGGTGAATGTGCTCTATGGATATCAAACAAGTGGTAATTTATCTTCCATTGTGTACTGGTCACATTTCTTCAATACATCTTATCATAGAAAAGCAACGCATAGTTTATAGTTATTTAAACGTTACTCAAAAAACTTGCTTGAACTTCCCTGGTGAAGTTCCCTTCTAGATTACAAAACCATTCTGATTGGCTAATGTGAAAATGTATGTCAATCGTCATTTTACTACACGTGTTCGCTAAAATGTGAAAATGCAGCATAAATGTGCAAAATGAATAAAATAAACAGAACAGATGCAGACCAATGTACGATTTCAAATTAAAGATCATATACAAGATGAATTTCGAGTTTTATTGTAAAAATGTGTTTTTTTTTTTTTTAATTCTGTTTTTGTTTGTTTACATTTCGCCAAACATGTGCACACTGCCGTCACCTCTAAACCGGATGTTCATAAGGGAAGGTCAAGCAAGATTTTTCTGTAACGTTGGCGAAAGCATAAAACACGTTGATAATCTCAGCAATATGGCAGATTGAGACAATGTGACTGGTGCACGATGGAAGATAAAGTATTGCTTGTTCAATATACTAGGTACCCATTCACCGAACTGTGCGTTTAAGTTGAGAAATTTACGATTGAAACGGGTTAGTATATTTTCCCGTTCATGACCATGGTTCTTATAGAATACCTAGGGGTAAGGTATAACATGTACAGAGGCGTTTTCTTTCTGGTCTGGTGCCAGTGCGTCATACATAACAGAAACACTGTTGAAGTATGAAAACTGCCAATCTACTGCAATTTTCGAAAGAATTAAGGCCGAATCGGTCTTACAATCAATCAAGCATACGATCTTATCTTTTTAATAGCTAAATGTCCTTCGTTTTCAAAAATCAGGATTCAATTAAATTCTGCATTGTAAAAATATTTGTTTCAAAACTTGCAATTCAGTAGGTATACAGACATCAACAAATAGGAAAATGGCGCGAAAAAAAATGGCAGAAAATAACGGATTCTAATAGTTCGCAGTTTTGGCTCTGTAAAAATACATTCCTCTCTTGTGATGCATTCTTTTCGGCTCAAATATGTTGATATGTTGGTAGCATTTTCGTCGTAAAATAAAACAGAACTTGTCCCGGAAAATAAGTCATTCTTTCAATTTGTATACTGCACTGACAACATTCCTCAAGAAAAAATAACTAAGTCACAGACCTTTCAAATGGCCCGCGGTGTGTGCATTGCTCAGTGCGCGCTGCAGCAGCTCAAAGTCCCCCTATTTCATATAGAGTATTTAGTGAGTCAATACCTCAGCAATGTGTCTCTGTGGTTACCTTAGCGCGAAGTGATATGTATTGTATTCGACTGTTCTTGTCTCGCTTCCAATATAAATTGTCGTCTGCAGCAGTGGCTTCGCACATTAATTGTAAATGAATTTAATGTAAACAAGTTTAGCTTTATAAAAACGCTAGTATGCGGCCGTTGCCGATTTAACGTCGTAAATAGTTACTTTAACATTTTTAAACATCGCTCTACAATCAGACATAATCACAGCACTGTTAGGGGAATCGTGTGCCATGATAGCTCAGTCGTAGGGTGTTCGCCTATAGATCGAGAGCTCCGGAGTTTGAGCACCACCGGAAGGAGAGACAGAGAAAAAGAGGTCACAGTTAGGCAGAGTAGCTGGTCCAGCGAAAAGATTTTATTCTTGAAAGATACTATCTTCAGATGACGGTAAAAAATTGGAGCTGGCCCGACGCAGTGACTTTCTTCTCGAGGGTGTATTCACACAGCTGCTGGTTCGACGCAAGTTTTTTTTTTCTTTAGCGGGAACATCATTATCAAGTTTCTTCTCTCAACATGCGAGATTTTCGGACTTTATCGCAGACTTTCGTATAACACTATCGTAATATCGTCTCGCCAAAGCGGGCCGAAAACAGCCAAACAGTCTATCACAACATAATTTCAAAAAAGAGTTTCCTGTTGGTGGTTTTGCAGCTGCCTGCGATAAAGTATGCATGCAAACATCATTTTTCCCGTCATGCATACGTAAATTTCCTTTCTCACACTGCTACATGTTAGCTTCTTTTTGTTACCTTGAACAGCATCATTTGAATACATACGTAAATATTGTATCATCGTTCCTACGAAGAGGCACAACTGTTTTACTTGCCATTCGAAAAGACTTCGCAGTTTGATTTATCCGCCAGTTTTATAAGCTATATCCTAAAGATTTAAGTCTCAAATACCGATCTGTCAACATTTTAATGTCCATTCGCATGACTTTTTGTTACGTTTACATGACCTGTAGAAAGAACAATAATGTCGTAAACATTGTATTTTTATGACCTGCCCCTGGAAATGAGTAATAGAAAAATAAATAAAGTAGAATACAAACTTACACGAGAAAATAGAATCAGTTATAGGACGAATAATTTAAATATCTTTTTACAAAACAACAGGGTAATGATGACAAATATTTAAAGTCGAAAACGGGGCATAATTTTGTAAATTTGCAAAACCGGGTAATTAAACCTGTACAATGCATATCCGCTCATAATAATGGACAAGTGTGTCAAGTTTCAATCCATTCCTATTAGTTAGTACTGAGATACCAGCTTACATTCAAAAATTTAATCAAAAACTGCTATGTCAATAGGGGGCATAACTTTGTAAAAAAGTTAAGTAAAGATATGGAACCTGTGCAATGTAAGTCAATTTATCACAGGGAATAAGTGTTTGAAGTTTCAATCTAATTCAACAAGTGAGCTTACATAGTTACAAGAACTATATCGAATCGGAACGCCGACGCAAGGGTAAGTACAATATTGAGTTATATACCTATTATTTGAATAGCGGAGCTAATAACGCACACTTGTCATTTCGGAGTTCGAGTTACATCTTCATAAACTTATAAAAATCTTAAGATATTTTGGATTTCTTTCCGAAACGTGTACCGACTGTCTGACATATTACATATAAATAAAACGTGGCAAATTGTAATTACATGAAAATGTACAACTGGCATGAAAACGTATCTTTATCTTATCAGTAAAAATTTAAAATTTGCCGGAAAAAAGTTCAACGCGGCCGCAACAGTCGAACCACCCCTGGCTACGCCTTATAAAGTACCAAAGTTATGCCCAGAAAACAAAATTTGTCCAAAAATTAAAGTATGAAAGGGGCATAATTTGGTCAAAAATACAAATCAAAGTTATGGGGATTGTTACCACACATGCAGATGATGATGATAAAGATACATCTTAAGTTTCAAATCTTTACCTTATGTTGCAGTAAAGTTATATCCACAGAGCGAAGATTGCCAAAAATCTTTAAGTATGAAAGGGGCATAATTCTGTAAAAAATACAACCAGAGCTATGAGGAATGTAACCACACATGCAGATGATAATAATAAAGAAATATTTTTAATTTCAAGCTACTAAAGATATGTCTATAAACGAAGCTTTTGAAAAAAAATAACATGAAAATAATTCCATGTATAACAACTTTGTGCCCTTGACCTTGGGTATAATGGGCCCAGCCCCTGCACAATCTTTGTTTGTATGCTGGACAATGTTAATGTTAAATTAGAGTAAGATATAAGTAACAGTAACAAAGATATGACAGAAAATACAAAAGTTGCCGAAAACCTATAACCTTAAAAGTAATCTAAGTATAACACCTTGGTGACCTTGACCTTGGGTATAAGGGCGCAGCTCCAACTCATACTTTGTTTGTATGCTGTGTGCTATGCTATATGTTATGTGAAGTTACAGTAAGATATAAGTAACAGTAACAAAGATATGACAGAAAAGCAAAGGCTGTCAAAACATTTAACATTAAAAATAACCTAAGTATAACACCTTGGTGACCTTGACCTTACGTATAATAGGCCCAGCCCCTGCACATACTTTGCTTGTATGCTGGACAATGATTATGTGAAGTTACAGTAAGATATAAGCAATAGTTACAAAGATATGACAGAAAAACAAAGGTTGCCGAAAAACTTTAACCTTAAAAATAACCTAAGTATAACACCTTGGTGACCTTGTCCTTATGTATACCGGCCCAGCCCCTGCACATACTTTGCTTGTATGCTGGACAATGTTTATGCGAAGTTACAGTAAGATATAAGCAATATTAACAAAGATATGACAGAAAAATAAAGGTTGTCGAAAAACTTTAGCCTTAAAAATAACCTAAATATAACACCTTGGTGACCTTGTCCTTATGTATAATGGTCCCTGCCCCTGCACATACTTTGCTTTGCTTGTATGCTGGACAATGTGTATGTGAAGTTACAGTAAGATATAAGCATGATAAGCAATAGAAACAAAGATATGATTGTACCCTTTTCTAGTATGATGTCAGATGTGAGACACAGCACAAGATCCATTTGAATATATTTTTATTTTGCTGCCAGACTTTACAGTGCTCAGATGTGGAATGGCACACACATCTGTAACAAAAAAAAAATGCATCAAAAATACATTTAACCTTTATTCAATACCAAAATGTTAATAATCAATAAAAAAAACAACAACAAAACAGCATCAAATATACATTTAACCTACTAAGGTGATAATAACCTTTTTAGTCAATACCAAAATGTATACATGTACCAAAATATTCAGTCAAAACAAAACTACTGTATTCATGACAACAAATGGTAGTTACAGAACTTACACTGAGTTATAGATTTTATCTATCAGCCTGTAATCTAGTAAGGCTTTAAAACAGAATTTTACATTCCTTTTCATTGAGGGACTTTTTTCTCTTTATTCAATTAGACTTTTCTTCAGATAAAATTACATATTTAAGTATACTTTAAACCTGAGCGAGAGCTAATGTTATAGATGAAATATTTACAAAAACAACCCGTAATGACAATTCTATGACAACTAGTCATAACTATTACTAGTAGAGCAATTACTTTAAACACTGGTTATACACGTCACAGGGTGAGAAATATGTGCAGTCAGACCGGGATTCGAACCCAGGGCCTCGGAATACCCTTCAGATGCTCTACCGACTGAGCTACCCGGCCGCCTACACACTTTCTCCCCGTTTTAATATTCAAGTCCTATACTGTGACATATTTCCCCACCATTTTGAAATTCGTCCTTGAATTTTTTTCAATAGGTACTTAAGTATATATAAGCAATTACAGGCGTAGGAGACTAGCCTGTGTAATACCATCACCGTCCAAAGCTGGGCGCCAAATGTCAAAGGGTGAGAAAAATGTGCAGCCAGACCGGGATTCAAACCCGGGGCCTCGTAATACCGTTCTGATGCTCTACTGACTGAGCTACCCGGCCGTCTACATACTTTCTCCCTGTTTTAATATTCAAGTCCTATACCATGACATACAATACCGGAATTCGGTCAAGAGTAGAGATCCGAGCTAATCTAATTTGATGTGACCCTAGGAAATATTGAGATATTTTTTCATAACCTTAGGAGGGCCAGCACATATTTATGCAATCTCGCCAGGCATATATATGTTTTTGACAACACAGAAAATGATGTCACTCGACCTTCACTTATTTCCGGAAGAAAAGAAAATGAAAGTAGAAATGCTAAACTTGAAAATGAAAGCCATATTTCATTCGTAGATAGCCAGGGGTCACGCGCAGGGGCCACCCCGTCTGGACGCTCATGGACTTCTGTGTTTTTTTTTTTTTTTTTTTTTGTCTTTTTTTGTTTTGCTATTGGAGAGTCAATTTTCAGCACTTTCTAACAAATTGAAACTGAAATTGCCTGGACTTTAGTACGGCATGTCAGCTTTTCATCTAAGATATTTGAGCTCAAAAAAACACAAATCCCAAATGGGTCCGTAACGGACCAAGGGTACATTGATAATTTTGGAACTTCGTCAAATCGCTCAAAAGGTTGTTTTTGATGTTGTCTGAGAGTGTCAGTATATGCCTTGGATGTAAGATAAAACCATATTTGAGAACTGCAGACCTAGACATTTCAGAAATATTTTCAAAATTAATTTTATGTAATAAATGTTGATTCTATGGAAGCGTGAAAGGGCCATCAGACGCTAATATGTTTTATTACGTTAAGGCTGCGGAAAGGATATGGGCAATATCCCCATGATGCGTTTGTAAAATAAACTGCATTATATCTGTATTAAACCACATTCGCATGTTTAACATTCCAAATGCTATAAATATGTCAAAATATAACTTATTCAGGCATTATCCTGTTATTTGGTCCGCGAACCAAATAAATTCCACAACATTTAAATGATACGTTTAGCTTCGGTTCTGTAAAAATAATCATAGTGTATCCATCCGCAATTCTAAAAAAAATCATAGTGTATCCATCCGCCATTCACTGTTGAGGTCATGTAAGGTCGCGTAGGAATACACATAATAAATTATACATGTGCGGACCAAATACCAGGAGTATATATATAGAGACGAAAATGTCTTCCAATAGAATTCATTCTAATGCCTCATAAGGGGAAGTATCCCCGGAAAAGGGTTTTCTTTGGGGGCATATTTTCAGAAAATGAGGCTTGGTAGTCTTTTGGGGTGACATTCTTAAAATAATTCGTTAATATAGAAGTTTTCAGATGCGGACCAAATACCAGGAGTATATATACGACGAAGAATTTATTTGGTCCGCGGACCAAAATACCAGCAGTATATATAAGAGATGAAATTGTTTTCCACAGATTCATTCTAATGCCTTATAAGGGGAAGTATCACCGGGAAAAGGGTTTTCTTTGGGGGAGCATATTTTCAGAAAATGGGGCTTGGTAGTCTTTTGGGGGTGACATTCTTAAAATAATTCGTTAATATAGAAGTTTTCAGATGCGGACCAAATACCAGGAGTATATATAGCGACGACGAATTTATTTGGTCCTCGGACCAAATACCAGGAGTATATATAGAGAGACGAAATTGTTTTCCAATAGATTCATTCCAATGCCTTATAAGGGGAAGTATCCCCGGGAAAAGGGTTTTCTTTGGGGGAGCATTTTTTCAGAAAATGGGGCTTGGTAGTCTTTTGGGGGTGACATTCTTAAAATAATTCGTTAATATAGAAGTTTTTAATGCGGACCAAATACCAGGAGTATATATAGCGACGACGAACTTATTTGGTCCGCGGACCAAATACCAGGAGTATATATAGAGAGATGAAATTGTTTTCCGATAGATTCATTCTAATGCCTTATAAGGGGAAATATCCCCGGGTAAAGGGTTTTCTTTGGGGAAGCATTTTTTTCAGACAATGGGGCTTTGTAGTCTTTTGGGGTTGACATTCTTAAAATAATTCGTTAATATAAAAGTTTTTAATGCGGACTAAATACCAGGAGTATATATAGCGACGACGAACTTATTTGGTCCGCAAAATTGGGCGTTTCTGGCTTAGGGTGGAATTTTTAGATAGAAGATATGTTTTCATCGAAACATTTTGTTATGAAACTAGACTTTTACAGCGGACCAAATACCTAAAGTATAGCACCGTCAGGCATACTGCAGACAATGTTTACCCATAATTTTCCGTTCAGATCAAAAGATAATCATGTACTTCGAATGAATCCATTAACATAGTTCACAGAGATGTTAATATGCCTGGATTTTGATTGTAAGTTTCAATTAACCGTTAGCTTTGGAAGCACGCGATCACAGAAGAAAAATTTACAGACAATGGATGATAATACAAGACATTATTGGAGATGCTAAAAAGTGGCCAAAGCTGATAAGAAGACTGTTTTGGAAGATAGGTGTTAAACATTTTGATCGTTTATTATTAGCTGCATTCGTGTATGCCAATGGATTAAATCCAGATATATTTCTAGACTGGGCTTATCTGACAAATTTGTGCAGGGATGAGAGCGGATATAAACATTTTCGCGATTTCCATTAGTCTTTTGATATAGACTATTGGAATAATTTTTTAATGTATAGAAGTTTTCTGATGCAGACCAAATACCAGGAGTATATATCATCGGGTGACTATAGTCTATATCAAAAGACTAATGCTATTTATTCCGTAAAGTAAACCGAATATAATTTCGTTGTTCATCTGCTGTGGAAATAATTTTGGACTGGACTGCCAACTCACATGTAAGTAGTTTTTATATTCGGTTTACTTTACTGAATAAATTGCATTAGTCTTTATATTTCGTTGTTCATTTGCTGTGGAAGTAATTTTGGACTGCTAACTGACATGTAAGTAGTTTTATTATTCGGTTACTTTACGGAATAAATAGTATTAATCTATTGATACAGACTATAGTCACCTGAGGTTAGGGACTATTTTTTCCAACACTGTATGGAATAAATAGCATTAGTCTTTTGATACAGACTATAGAGGAAATAAAAAGACTTTAGGGACATTTTTTTGCAACACTGTAGGAACTACTTTTTAGGATGGACTACTTTTTGACCCCAATAACATATACCGCCATTACCGATGAGAAACACCGATAAATAATTTCAAGAAAGTTACATTGTTACAAGAAAATAAGACCCGAAAGTTTCTGGTCCGCGGACCAAATAACAGGATAATGCCCTTATTCAGCTAATAATGTCGAAATTCTTCTCCTTTCTTTTCCGAGGTGAAGGTCACGATTGACTGGTTTATAACATGGTCATTAAATTTCATCAGCAGCTTCTTAGTAATGAACAGCATCTCTTTGTCAGCATCAGTCACAGCGCTTGTTAAAATAAATGATGGAAAAGTACCCGTCAACATCAAAATGCTTCCAGTGAATTGAAAGAAAGGCAGATAAACGAATTGTCAACTTATTTTTGGGGTAATTATTATAACCCGAAAGTACGTCATGTCTTGTATAGCTCTTTGAAAACATGTCCCCAAAGGCAAAATTCGCAGCTTTCGAAGTTGAAACTTCACAAATTTATGTGCTGGTGTAATCAAAAATAAACCCTAGATGTGCGTTTAAAGGTGCGGATTTGACTGTGAATTTTTTCTTAACTCACTAACAATTTTACTTACCGATATATTGATTAAAAGATGTGTAGATATATAAATTTACAGGCGATATACTGATAAATTTATATATGATCTGTTAATTACTGTGTGTGCTCTACTGGGTGAAGTTCTGTAAAACAGCTTTCCTCGACTCGAGTAATATATACGCCCCTGTTAGCACTGGTATTACTATTAGGAGGCTTAGCATCATGAAAAATGGAATACATACATTGAAAAATTAAAATGAGGTACAGTACCTACCGTAGAACTAGAAAAGCCAACATGAATATTTCATATTTTCAACAACTGATGACAACACCTTCGTTGACTGCAAATGGTGTAAACATATTAAAGGGAAGTCACCACTGTTAGTCAATTTGATTGTAATTACATTTGCGCGCTTGCATTAAAAATTCGCGAAAAATGCGCAAAATTATGAGAGATATACTGAAGTATATTTTACATTTGTGTTTATCATACTGTACATAGTGCTCAATAAAATCAAGCGTAACTATAGTAACATTTCAACACTTACTGATGGAAGACGAATTCCCATAGTAAAAAAAAAAAGAATTTTTAAACAAACCTATTTCTAACTTTGAAATTGAACAAAAGGTTAAACGACTTGGTATTAAAAACTTTAGGGGTGTATTTAGTAGAAATACCAAATAACAAAGTGGACCAAAGACAGAGTCTTCGGAAAGTTACACTTGACCAAGACATTAAAGAATGAATGTGGAATTATAAATTTAGATAATTCTGTTGGGTCTGGGTTTGTTACTTGGATACTTTGTACTATGATCAAATCAAGGGTTTTCTTCATAGTACTTTGTACTTTGACCCATTTGGACTTCCTACACCGGAAGAAGTAATTAGATATATGCCCGGAGTAAAGTATACCAACATACAATATCAAAACAAAACAAGTGTATTATGTGGTAATTATTGTTTATTTTTTATTAAAATGTTACAAGATGGTATAAACATTTATGATTTATTGTATAAAATATTGAGAGCAAACAAAACAAAATGAACAAAATTATTATTTTAAATTTTAAATTATTTTAAGAACTACTAACAAAACAAGAAGCTGTGTTCAATAAACACTCGATACCCCCTGGTGGCACCCTTGTCGATACATGTTAGACGAAACGGTCCCATTTGGTTAATTTCGTACGGACGGACAAACGGACAAGAAAATCACTTTACACCGCTCGCATCAATAGATGCTGGGGGTATAATGAAAACACTGTTACTTTCTATTTCGCATATTACTAAAGTTGTTCTGATTTATCGTTTTCATTTGGTCAAAGGGACAAAACTCCACACGGCTTAACTTATATAGTAACTAAAATCAAGAACATTAATTCTCACCAGTGAGAACGATACTGGTAAAATCATCTGTTAGCAGTGTACATGTTCATGACAAAATGGAGTTATAAGATATAGAGTTAGTATGAACGGGTAAATATCTTTTTTCGTGTTATTTTCCTTTGTTATAACATATTAAGGATCATGTAACAGTCGTGACCTACTTAAACGTATATACTGCATTAGTCTAGATGCTGAAGTAAAATCAATGCATTTCATTGGGTGGCTTTTAAAAGTACGTGGGAATATACTTACTACACTTCATTCATAAAGCTAGCGTAGTATTTATCAATAAGGACAATGCTATTGAAAATTGTTTTTCAGTGTTTCCTTCCGGGTTTTTAATGAAATATATTTTATATAAAATATACGTTTTCTTCACTGGATTCGAACCTTGTGGGTCTTTTTTAATTGTGTAAGCGGACCTAGTTTCCAGGGGCGCTTGAGCCCACTTTCGTCCATCAAACCGGATGTTTTTTGAATTGGTCAGCATTGGTCAAATTTTAAGGTCAATATGGGGTCAATTTGGGGTCAAAACGCCAAAAACCCTTATAATATATACTACTGCAATTAGCCATATACAGTCTCGATTCACGCACTTACCCAATTAAAATATGTGGAAACAAGACCATTTCTTTGCACCTATTGAAAGTGTTTCATCAGTACTTACTGAGAGTCCTTGACATTTTCTAGGCTACTCTGTATGCCCACGTGTTGTAAAAGTTCTAAACACTCCCTGTTAAAATCCCAGTCAGAATTTGTAATATGACTGCGAAAACTTTTACTTTCAAACCAAAATCTAAAATTTGTACTCTAACAGAGACCAAGGTCATGATGATATTTCGTCTTACATTTTTCGGTAGGTTTCCCCTAAGCCACCAATCAAGGAAATTTCGGTGGACACATCTACATTTTTCTCTGAACAGACACTTCGTTTTTATCAAGTCCTAGGGAAATTGAATGGTATTTTCTGCACATCTACCAGGGATATTTGCAAAACTGATTTAGCCAAGCATAATACTGTCTTAGAAGATGAAACCCCGTTTAAGGAACCCTTAAGTCGAATCCCCCAGCTTTGTATGAAGAGGTTAGGCAACATATCAAAGAAATGCTAGACGACAATATCAGTAGGGATTCAGACTCACCATATTCTTCTAATGTGTTCTCGTTCGTTAACCGAACGGCACCCTTTGGTTTTGCATTGATTGGCGTTAACTGAATAATTAATGTCGAAAGCACGCGTACATGTTACCTTGGTTTGACGATACTGTTTCGACAGGTTCTACACTCTTTTCAAAGATTGACCTACATTCAGCTTATTGGCAAATTGAGATAGAAGAGTCAGACAAACCCAAAACAGCATTTTCTGTCGGAAATTTAGGTTTTGACGAGTGGAACCGTACTGGGTTTGGGCTTACGAACGCCCCAGCATCTCTTTCAACGCTACATGGAGAAGTGTATGGGTGACATGCATCTGAGAGAATGCTTGATCTTTTTAAATGCATTTTGATATTTTCGTTTACTTTCGACGAAAATACTTCCAGATTAAAGTCGAGTTTTCAGAGACTCAGGGATCACAGTCTACGTGTCAAACCATCCAAATTTGAATTTTTTAAATCTACTGTTACCTACTTAGGGCATACTGTTTCAGACCAGGGTATTGCCACAGATCCCCAACAAACCTTCTGCAGCTCAGGTGTGGTAGTCCCTTCTAATATTAAGTCCCTTAGACGATTCCTTGGATTTACAGGGTACCACATGAAGTTTGTCCCTGTGTATTCCCAAATTTTCCAGCCCTTGAATGATCTGACCAATAAATCACCAAAAACTAAGAAAAAGGTAAAATCACCAGCTATGTGGATTTTGCGAGATGCACAGCAGACTGCATTTAGACCATCAAGGAGAAACTTGTATCCCCTCTAGCCTTAGGCTATGCCGATTTCTCTTTACCTTTTATCCTTCACACAGATGCCAGTACAGTTGGTTTAGTATCTGTCTTCTTCAGGTAAAAGATAGCAAATAACGCGTGATTGCGTACGCTAGCCGTAGTCTCAGGCCCAATGAACGCAAATACCCGGCCCAGAAATTAGAATTTTAACCCTTAAGTGGAGTGTTACTGACAAATCAAATTTCATGACGATTTGTACGAAAATGAATTTGTAGGAAAAACAGATAGCAATCCTTTGACCTATGTAACAACCACTGCGAAGTTGGACGCTACCAAGCACAGGTGGCTTGCTGAGCTCGCAAACTACAATTTCACTATAGAATACCGTAGTGGCAAGCAAAACACCGATGCCGACAGACTTTCTAGACGTTACATCTTCAATGACGAAGTGACAGCAATTTACCAGGTGGCTGTTACTTCTGCATCCTTTATTAACAGTTCTAGGGTACTGCGGCTTCTCATGTGTCAAGGGAAGAGGCGAAAGTATCTGAACCCATATCCAAGCTAGACTAGACCAAAACGCAGGGTAAGAATACTGCTATTTCACGGGTTATTGATCTACTTAGAAGCGGTATCCTACAAGGAGGGAGAACTACCACCTCTAAACCATCAGATGTACAGAAATATCTTAGACAAATATCCAAACTCTACACACAGGAACGTATTTTGTACAGAACCGCTACTTTGGACGGCCAACTTGTGAAACATTTAGTCCTTCCCGGGTCGCGCAGAAAAAAAGGCGATACAAGGCATACATAATGATGCAGGGGATCAGGGGAAGGAAAATACTTTATGGCTTGCTAAACGAAGATTTGACTGGCCAGGGATGGACAATGATATAAGTTGAAGAGTGTCACCGCTGTATCAGAAGAAATCCCCATGCAACAAACCCTTTTCTGATCTCGTTCCCATCCATACTACCAGACCTATGGCACTATACGGGTATTTTCGGTACTACGGGTGTCTAGCGCAACAGCATATCGACCAAGTTCGCAACTTCCAGAGTCGCACTATCCAGGAGTATGCAGGATTGCGGGCATAAAGAAGTGAAGGAATATTCCATACCGCCCGATGGGAAACGGAGCAGCCGAGTGCTGGAATTAGACAATTCTTAAGATGTTGGAAACTCTTTAAACATACCAGAACACCGACTGGAAGTCTTATCTCGCCACATCCCTCACTCCCCCTTGATGCAGGCATTGCAACCAAGAATGATGCTACATGTTATGCCCCTTACTTTCTTATGTTCGGTTGGCACCCATGATTACCTGTTTATGTTTACCTAGGCACTGATCCCTCCGAGTTGAATACCGGAACTCACGCCTTTTATGCAACCAAACTGCATCATCGCATCCATTTTGCCTATCGCCAAGCTGCAAATGAAGCTGCCAAGGTGTCCGCCAAGAACAAGCAGCTATATGACCATGAAGTGAGAAACACTCGGCTTGAAGTCAGAGATAAGGTTCTGGGCCATAAAGTTGGCTTGCAGGGAACCAACAAATTGGCTGATCGTTGGTAACACGAACCATATATAGTCCTTCCTGTGCTCAATCCAGATATTCCGGTATACAAGGTACAACAGGAAAATAAGGGCCGAGTCAAGACTTTACACCAGAATATGATGTTGCCTTATCCTTGCTACCAGTCTATAGAGGAAAGTTTCGGTAGCAGTCCTCGTTAGAGAACTACAAGGAAACCAGGTAGGACAGAACACCCTGCAAATCCAGTCACAGAGATAGTAACAAACAGTGTCAATTCTCCTAGTG
>NW_026463609.1:0-71111 GCF_021730395.1 Mercenaria mercenaria
GATCAAATTACTACGCTCAAATACAGTTTTTGTGAAAAAAATGCTGAGATTTACGTTTCATTCTGTCAATTACTCTTTCACAACAACCGGTTTTCAAAATAAATGTTTATGTCAAATCAATGATGACATAATGATGTCTGTATGAAAGAAACAAAGATTAAAGATGTCGGAAATGATCGACACTAACATGCTTTTTCATCATATTTATCTAAAATTTGATTGCCAGCAGGAAGTAGATATCTTATTTAGGTAAAGTTTGGTCATAAGTTTAGACAGAATACGGCTTGAAACAAAATACCAAAATACGCAAGGAGAGAGTTTCAAATAAGCTTGGCTTTCTAATTAATCCTTCATGCTATAATTATGTAACGTTTCATGTTGTAGATATATATGAATAAAATATTGTTTGAACCAATACGGCTTGCGTATAGTAGCTGTTGATCTTGAAAAAATACATGACCTTCTAAAATGATTTCTTTTCTGTCTTCTGTCCGGATTTGCTGGTAAAAGTTGGGATTTTCACACGATATTTACATCAAAAGAGATCTTAATAATTTGCGTTTTTTTATCAAAAAGTGTATCTCTTCAATAATATTTCACTCAATGGTTGTAAAGAAAAGCACGTAGATATCAATATTTTGGCTATAGAATGTACCTTGAGGGAAAATGGGACAGTTGCCTATTTGTATGTAGTCAAAAATCTTCTTACGGGTAGAATTTCTTTACACTTTACAAGTGTACTGACTGAGAATCAAGTTTAAAACGGAAATTGTATTAAAACTCAGGTACTGAGGCTCAATCTTGAATTGTCTGCCCTTGAAAATCAGAAAATACTATAAATCGAATTTTCAAGGGCAAATAGTTCAAGATCAAGGCAAGAGAATTGTGTATTTTAAATTTTATTACTGTTTCAGATTTCATTTGCAGAAAGTATACATAGTCTAAAGAAATTTAATCCATTACAAAGAAAATGACTTTGCGGTATCATTTTGTCAGTCACTATATTCACATGGGACATATATTTTCTCACAGAAGGAATTTCTACTTTAAACTCTTGACAGAGAATCAAATAAAAAACTTTAATATGAAATAAAACAAACCATAAGAACCCAGTCTTGAATTATCTGGCCTTGAAAGCCCGAAACTACAGAAACAATCTACATTCAAGGGCAGCTTATTCAAGATCGAGCCTGGGTACCTAATACAAATACATGTTGCTTCCTACTGTCAAGATCACTACAAATCCAATTTATGATATGTAAAGAATGTCCTTATGCCAAATACGATAGAAAAAAAGCAATACATGTGGCATTTCTGTCATTAAAAGCTTTACAAATTTGATTATAAATATTAATTAACTGGTAAACTGTAAAATGACCCGGGATAAATCATGACTGATTTTAAGTATTGTTATTATAACAGCAGCTCGATCTTGGATGCTGTATTCTGCTCGATTCGATTTTGCCAGAAAACATCTCACGAGGCGCGAATGATCCGTCTTTTCAAAATACACAAAAGCCCAAAAAGCCGAATACAAAATCACAGATCTTGCTACTGTTGCAATGACCCTTTCATTATATACCTTCTTTTTTTCTTGCTTTTTGTAATAGAACGAAATCTAAAATGCTTTTATATGTGGAAATAAAATTAGTATATATAAATATGCCAGCTCATGCATATTAATGAAAGAAGTCCGGCAACATACAATATGGAAAGTACAGTACTGAATTTTGAATGGTACAATACGGGCTTTTTCAGTCTTTTTGAATTTCCTTGTGAAATGTAAGCTGTATTTTTGACGGAATCTATATAGGTATTTAATAAAAATTTATATTCATAACAATAGATATATTTATAAGAATTTGAATATAATGCTATTCATTACATTCCCAAGATAGTTATTGGGTGATATAGGTCTGTAGTTGAAAAAAGTAGCTTTTCTTCCCTTTTTAGGACCCAATCTGTGTATAAAAGGGAGGTAATGGCTGATGTGTGGTTTCCCTTGATTTTTTAACACTTTTCAGCTCAGGGAAAGATTTTTAAAATATTTGATGTTAAATGATGTTTTTAATCAGTATCATGCATAAAGCTAGACGACTTTTTAATCAGTCTTGATGAGAAACTTCAAAATCTATAATGAAAAAGATTCTTATATTTTCAAAATAATTTATAACAGCAATTTAAATTTGAATTTAGGGGAGGAGCTTATCATACAAATAACCATGTGACCACATTGTTTGTAAACGTAAGCAGTGTGGTCATCTTGTTTCTGAGAGTTTTATATTCGTTCCAGTCATTAAGTTTTCCTCTGATGGTAGCTTTACTTGTTTCGTCTGTCGCCTTTTTTGAAACTTTCCTTATTTCTGAATTGTACCAAGGCCTATCTCGAGGTCGAATTGCTGCGGTAGTGGTTGATATAGATGATTTTGCCAAACTGCAAAAGGTATCCGTGAATTTTATAGTTGAATCATTAACATTTGTTGATTCTAAAAACGACAATTTAGGTTACCAATTTTGTCATTTGATAATTAAAAAAATTGCTTTCTTATAATTCCATATTCGTCGTAAGAAGGTAAAGTTAGTCTGAAAACTATGTTTAATATATGCAATGGTTGCAAAACGATCTCTTATTGTCTTACAAGTATTATATATACCTGAATGTAAACACTGTAAACAAGACGAATTTCGATAAAATCTAGTAATTTTCGTGAATGGGGGCTTATTTGTGTAGCTACACTTATTACAATTCTTATATTTTTTAACAATAAAGTGCATTTAAGTTTGTGGTTATTTGAATTCAACTGGTCGCAGTTAATATTTCCTACCAAGATTATATTATTACATATCTCTACCGCACTTCCAAACAAATACTGATGCGATCCCAAATTTCAATAGTTTAATGTGGAGGTTGGTCATTGTGTGTGTCAAAACTGTCAAGACGAAGGGACTCATCTTGAATATCAGTATATAATTTAATAATCGATCATATATCAATTATTGATGCCTAGTTAGCTCATATAATTTGGAATTATTTGAGTGTTGCTTATTAAAAGAAAAAGAAGAAACAATATAAATTAAACAATCATTCTAAAACTGCAGTGTATGATTTATCGTTTCGCAGTCCAAAAATATGATTGTAGTGATTCGTGCATATTATTTATTCTCAGGTTATTTACTAATTATTGTTAAGTAGACATAACTCTTTCACAGGATAGCCAAAAATTGCGATCCTGAGGTATCAAAATGTTATCTATTTGAGGATCGGATACCTTAAAGACCAATAGTTCGAATGTGCCTCACATAGACGCAGTATCAATGATTATAATTGTATTACTTTTTAATAAGTCAAACAGCACGTATATCATTATCATATATCAGACATGCCTCTGTTTCAGAGTTGACTTTTACTATGATGTCCTAATAACTGTTGTTGACTGCGTTGGTACAGTATTCTTGCAAGCAGCTGATAATCAGTGTAGTTTTCAATTAGGAGTTTTGCTAAATCACTTTTTATATCTGAAAAAGAGCTATTTACAGTCATACTTCTCGGCTATTTAAAACCGTTCAACATAATACTCTCTTAATCTGTAAAAAGACCCTTTGGAAGCAAAGAATGCAACCAAGAATAATAATAGCAGACTCGGTTAGATTGAGTCTGTTCATGAGAGGTAATAAAATGTGCAACACCTCTCACGCCCCTTAGCACCATTACACATGTTGGATGGGTACCATGATCCCAAAGAACCAGACCAGAAAATATAATAACACTGCATCCAAGTTCGGGAAGACTTTTTACAGCCGCCACACGGCACTAACAACCATTTTCTCACTTGACATATATTGTACACTATGCCAAATACTAGTGTTACCTTGAGCCTGCTGGAAGCAAGTGGTTCTGCCTTTTCGACCAGTGTAGACAAAGAGCAGCCCGCACGTCTGTGCAGACTTATCATTGTATACACTGTTGCTATTCAGTCAGAAAATCGCCAGTGAATACCCCTTCGAAAAATATACGGTACTGCCAAAATTGAATAACATACCAGTCCATTGAAGAAATTTAGCAGGGTAAAGGTTAATGAACGGCTAATATATTTTAAGATATTTTAATATTCTTACTTCTTTTACCAAATTAACAGTAACATTAGATTTTTTTTTAAATAATTGGGACAAAGCACACTTTTTGTTGGGAATTATAATTTATTGAATTGAATTGAATTTGCTTTTTACGTGAAGATAGAAGTATTTTCCTTCCATCTCAATTTTACGTGTTTTTTGTTTGTATAATTGTTTCATCTTTTTGCAAATCAGTCATAAAATTCGTTTATATGATTATCAAAGAATATTCATTACAATTTCAGGAAACAGAAATGGAGTCGAGTGAAGACGACAAAAAACACGAACACATTCCTCTGCTGCCGCAGGTTTTTAGATTTTGTTGTTTTGTTTCATCATACAAAATGCATTTCAAATCACCATACATGTGGTACATGTATACTATAATATTTTCAATGTAACCATGTTGAACCGGAAGCAGATCGATGTTGAGAATTTTCAACAACTTTTACAACAAACTAAATGTGTTTGTTTGTTACTTCGTATTGACAATGTAATGTATTCGTTTTTTCTAGTCTGTTACATTAACTTGTCTATTTTGTGCATATTGTTTACATTTTAGCGAAAGGGTGACTACATTAACACTGAAATACTTTTCACGAATCTACCAATTTAATTAAGGACCAAAAGTGTGCAGCGGTTAGGTACTGTAATTGAGATATGTAATTCTTATGTAAAAATGTTGTTTGTGACTCATTGGAAAGATAGTCGAGTGAAATAATTATGACCGTTATTAAAGAAAGTGAACAGTTTAATGTGCAGTACTTATTTCTTAACTGACGCTTTGACTTTTATACTCTTTATATTTATCGCCATGCTGAAATGTCCTAACTTTAGAAAAAGAGTAAAACTAACATTGTATTAACTATGAAAACAGATGTTTTTCTGACACTTTCCAAACACTTTGACACTGACCTATTTAAGGAAAACAATTTAAGATTTTTAACAGTATTTTGAGACTTTTTGTGAGAACAACTTTTGAAAGCAGACATAGCTTTACCGTACAAAAGTCAGATAAAAGTTACGCAGTTCATGCTTCAAGCTTTGATTATGGATTAACAATATAAAAAGGAAAAATAAAGATATTACTTACTTTATAATAAAGTCCTTTAAATAATATAGAAATGGAAAGTAATATTTATTATTTAAGTTATGGACATTTTACGACGTTGTGGAAAAAGAAGATCAAAAACAAAAAAGAACATTTTCATATGAGATATTCAATAATCTCTTTTGCCTTGGTTACCTATCAGTTTCAGATAGGATAGGAAATAATATTTTTAATCTAAATATTTGTTCGTGGGTCAGAAAATGGCACTAAATCTATCAAATACTCACTGTTATTGACATCTGCTTAAGATGAGTGAAAATCCGTAAGCGTATTCGAACCCATGGCATATGTCTTTAAATTAAAAGTGAAATGAAAACTAGTATACATGAGCAACTTGAAGTTATAAGGATATGTTGTCAGAACTATTATCTCTGATTATTTTGTCTCGGCACCTTTGACGCCTATGACAACTACTATATTGTTTCCTAGAGCTCTTTTCATTTCAAATCAAGTAGACACGGGCATTTGTTTGTGTTCAGTTGTTTTAGTTATGTCCCTTTATTGACTTGATTTCATGGTTGATTCGTCTGTAACATTATTGGGTGAAGGATTTTAAGGGACATGTATCATACAATGTCGACATAATTCTAGTTCATTTTGTAGAAAAACTTTTTATACATAATTGTGCATTGATAATAGAAACTTTTACTTGTGTAGAAATGTATGAAATTACACTACAAAATAAAACAGTCGTTTTGAATTACATAACGTTGTTGCCCCTTACCGTCAATGCCTGCATGATACACTAAAGGATTGAATGTACTGAACGTTGTATATGTGAATTTATTCTACAAAATAATCTAATGTAAAAAGAGTAACACTGTTTCTAATTTGTGTAAACAAGAAATCCTACATCAGTGTGTTTATCATCAGTCTTATACAAAATACAAGTATATTGGGTTCACAAGGAGGAAAACACAAGTACATGAACACAGCTGGGCAGTCAGAAAATTATCGCAAATAATTATTTCGCGACCAGTGACAGTATATGTTTATAAAAGTACTCGATTATGTACATTATGTAGGAGAAATCTCAAAATACTTTGTTATGCTGATAACAAAGACATAATGATATCGGACTTACGTTTTTTTATTAACATTCTGTAGTTAACCCGTTGGCCTTAAAGGTTCGTCGAAAGTAAGGCATATGTTTAAAGCGCGGCTTTTATGTTTAGCTTGTCCTTAGTTTTTTAAGGCTTTTAAGGTCTGTGTCCTGTCTCCGACTTGCTTCACCTAACCTCGTGTAAACGCCATTTAAGATGTAAAATATATTTCATATTTAGAAGCTATCCAACTGACTCTTAGAAATCGGAAGGATTACCAGTATATGCGCAAAAATGTTCAGATAGGCACTCCGCCATAAAACTCGGATTAGGGGCCTAGCTTGAGGGATAAACACATGACTAATATCTGGTCGATGTGACGCTCCTTGGTACACGACGAGTTTGGATTTAAACCTATGGCTAACTACTGTTTGCAAATCAAATTGCCCTTTCGCTTTTTTTTAATCGATAGACTTTTACCTTTACGTCAAAAACGCAGCAATGCTGAAGTTATTTTTGGATCTCGTCTATAGAGGTAGCTCCCCTTTCCGATACGAGTAACAATACATTGTATGATCTTGTTTAGATTGGCTGCATGACCGAGAAATTCTGATATAAATACTGTTGGAACGGGTGTTTAACCGAAATGTGTCAGATGTACTAGATCTAATCTTCATTTAAAATTTAAATAAATCTTGACACAATGTACACTATATTTAGTTGGCGTGGATTTGAAAAAAAAAGACACCCTCTTATACATTACAGACCCTTTTCTGCCTAAATTTCAGTGCCTTTTGCTACAGACTTTATAATAATAATATAATATTGTATCCCGTGTTTAGTTTTCACAATAATCATAAAACGTGACTAACTCGTGGTCGAGTTGTTGGAGTCGCTCGACATTGATTGAAGGACATAAGTTCGATTCCCAGAACCGACCATGCCTCTCTAGTTGAAAAATGTTGGCAAATTCTTGATGCTATCCTAGCAAACAGTTACAAGCTATTTTCTCCACTCGAAAGATATTGTCATCGCTAGATTTGGGTTTAAATGCTGATTTTGTTGCGACTATGAGATTAATTTAAATAAAACTTACATGTATCAAAAGGTAGTCCAAATAATTTTACTTAATTCTTGAATATCATTATATGTTTTGACTGGTCGATATCCTCTTTAAGTAGACAAGGTAAAATATCAAAATGTAAAATCGGTCTACCCGAGGTAGCATTATTTAGACTAATCAAAAAGGGGGATTCAATTCCTCCTTAATTTATGTAAACATATCATAATTCCCCTAAACACGATTAACGTTACACATATGTGAAAGCGATAAAACCCAATAACTTTACATGACTGTGTACAGTGTGATTTATCCTCAATTATTTTGGTCCTTTCATACTGAAAGTCACAAATATAAAAGAAACTTAAAGTCGAATTATTTTGACTTATGTGAGTCTATAACTGGTTCTTTCCATGAACGAAGACAAGGCTTATCAACTGCTTGTATATAAATAACTGAAATAGTGTTTAAACGACTTGAAATAAATATATATCTAGTAGATAAATTCACATACACGTAAACCCCACCAAAAAAAGAAATAATAATAATAAAAATAAAATTAAAAAAAACTAGATCTATAATGGAGTTAGATTTGCGATAGTTAAGTTACGGAAGATTCTGCAGAAGTTTGAATATGAAATAAATCAGGTTTTTTTTTTTGAAATGACAATTAGATCTACAAGTGTTGTGTAGCTTGAAGGTTCAATACCTTTCTATAAAACCTGTATACCTAGCGTGGTTGGAAATTTCGTCGATAATAATTGTCATAACAAACAAAAAACGATGTTTTCATTTGAACGTAGTCATGGTAGTTGACATAATTATTCTATATTCTACTTTTAAAACAACATAACCATTATCATCTTATTGCACTTTACAATGTATGTACGGCGATACTCTAAAGTCAGAGCACGCGCTTTGTGTGACATCAAGATATAGAAAACAAGTTTCACGACAAGGTGAATGAATAATTTATAGCGGATGGGGCGGGGTTAATCCGTCAGGATTACTCCAAAAATAGCTTTAGTTTCACCGTTTTTGTGACGTAAACGTGCAACTCTATCAATTGCAAAATTGTTGAAGGGGCAATTTGATCTGCCAACAGTAGTACGGCTGACCAGACTATAACTTCGTTTCAACCGTAAGTATTGTGCTGCAGAACGCAATTCTTAGCGTAGCGTTCACAACACCGGCTGTAGACATGAATATATCCGTCGGCGGTCCCAAACTTGGGCATGACTCATCACTAAATAATTTACTTTGCCAACGCTGACCGCGATTGTTGAGAACCAAAAATAGTCGTTGGTGACGGTAACGTAGCGAAAAACAAGACCGCAGTAGTGCCTACGGGCAGATAATGTAGACCCCCATGGTAACCTACTACCAAACGTGACGAGGATTCAACCGGCACAAATCTGACACGCAAATGGCTCAATCGGGGCGAATCGACAAGCGTTCTCGTGCCCTGACATGTCGGACGAGACGCAGTATTGTCGAACGAGAGACGTTGTCTAGAGATTTGATCTTGCGTTCGCCCACGTTCGAGCATGGGAATAATATTGCTGTTGCTCTAAACAACATAGAAACGGTTTTCCTTTGCAACACAACTAATTCTTGTTTGCAAACAAAAAAATAGCTCGTTTGCATACCGTTAAGATAAGCATGTAATACCGTATACCCGGTCTAAATGCAACCCTATGTTATAAATTCCTTCCTTCCGCCTACTTAACAAAATATTTTAGATTTCTTCATCGTTTGTTTTCACTCATTTACGAAATATGTAAGTCCACAGAAATAACATCCAGTTTTTCAGAATATTTCTCGCACATATGTAGGTACAAATGGAATTTTAATGTTCTTGAATTAATCAATGTTTGTATGAGATTTAGGGACATCACTAATCTGATTTTCTTGTGTAATTATTTGAAAAAACATATAATTTATTATGGAAGACTCTGTATTAAATAACCGTACTTTTTGTAACAGAGCAACAACAACAAGCTCAACAGAAATAAAATTATGCCTGAAGACTAAGTCAGAATTCAAAAGCTGAACGCTATGAAACGCTGAATACAATTATCTCGTTTCAAATAGCAGTTACCTTTATTGGGCCAAGACAGTTTGTTTTTATATCTAGATATTTCATTGATTGAATATGGCATCATTCTCACAAGTTGACTTTAGACCATATTTCTCAACAGTGTAAGGTAGATATTTTTTTTTTGTTTTTAAAATTATACTGAAAAGAGATTGACTGAGTAAGTGTGCAGACGAAATTGCGAAAACATAGTAAGTCAGGTAGGGCTTAAATTATTCACCTGTCATCATGCAATTTACGTTCACTATACATGTATTATCAGAATTATTTTCACGAAGTCGATTTGCGAAGACAAAGTAGGTCACTGGGTAGTGGTGGGTGTTCAAGAATATACATCAGTGTACAACGGCAATTCTAGAGTAAAAAATTAATACTACGGTCAATTATCCAGGCTGGTAAAAAAAATTGTGATGAAGGTCATGTGGGTTGTGCGTGCCTATTTTTGTTAATTCACATGTTTACATCCTACAGATATTACAAGTGTATAATTGCCCGTACACAAAGAAATTGATTTCAAAAAAATATACCGTCGTGTCATGGGAATAAAAACAGTCAGGGTATAATAAGACATCATCAGTAAATGTCTTATTCTGTAAAGATTATCAAATTAACGATTTGTTTGATGCCAGTCCCTTCAATTCTGGTCTTGCATGTCACTCTGGTATGATCACTCGGTCAACTTCAGATTGGCTTAAAATATAATTATAATTGTATCGGAATCTTTGACTGTATGTAATCATAAAATTCTCGGACTGTTACATGATAGTCGTGATCTAAATAACTAAGAAGTGGCAAAGGCGAACAGAACCGAAGTTCATATTTGGGTATGCTAATCACGAGACCACCTAGATTAAGTCACGAGTTGAATTTTACCTGTTCAGAACTTAGGTTAAAAGTTATATTAGATCCATATTGATAAGATTGTTAAAACTAAACTCTGCCAGAATCAAGTTACTTAAAATTAGCACACTGTAGTCCTGGCTATATGGCAGTTAACAATACTCATACTGCTTATAAGAGCGATCTTTCCATCATCAAAAATTTTTAAATTGTCACTCCTGTAACCAAAAGCAACCAGTAAAAATGATTTTATTCTGTCCTTATGCATGCCATGATCCGTCAAAACATAGCAATGGTCTTATTATGTATACCTTACACATACATTTAAATCATTTAATTATTTTTATTAAACGTGTAATACCACAAGGGCTAGGATGCTGGGGTCTACGTACGAGTCCTGGTTGCTGTCATGTAGATGTGTCCTTGTTAAAGGCCCTTTTTCGAGGCCTTGGTACTGCCATTTTGATGTGTCTTCCGTCAAGACACTCTGTTCCAGTCCTTGTTACTGCCATTTAGATGTCTTTAACATGGGCCCTGGATTTGGTCTAGACCCTGGAATCGAGTCCTGATTACTGAAATTCAGACGTGTCTTTGTTGAAAGCTCTTTGTCGGAGTCCTGGGTTTTGCAATTTAGAAATGGCTTTGGTCAAGACCCTGGATTCGAGACCTGGCAACTGTCATTTAGATGTGTCTTGTTTTCTATAATTTGCTTGTAATAATGGTCATTTATTATGAACATCAGTCAATCAAAATGTGTTAAATCAGACAAGATTATAATAGATATGATATGTGGCAATCCCTCGCCTAATTACGGTTTGCTATAACCTCAGAAATCTGCAGAGATAACACAGATCAGATATTTCATTTATTCTACTGTAATCTGAACAACAAATCAGAGGTAAGTCCAATATAATGATTACACACTGGCCAGATCATTTAGTAAATTAAATCAAATACATGTTTTTACAAATACAATGTATTAGACATTTTAATTTTGATTTTAATTTAATTTGATATTCCAGGAAAAAGGAATGGATTCTTTCAAATATGCAGACGATGATGACGAGGTAATTATATTTAACTTGAGCTTTAACATAGCTATTACACTTCAAGGCAATTTTGAGAAAAGATTACCCTATGGCAGCTGCAGTGTTCTTCACGTCTCGAACGCGAATCTTCACAACTTCAGCTGTGCTTTTGTCGTTTCAGCTTCGGTCTGTGAAAATCGACGATGCGTTTACATAAGAATACTTGATTGTATTTTATTTTCTCATTGCAAGTAAACATGTAAGATGTTCTCTGCCTTTTCCGAAGAAAAAAAGAGGGCGTCCGTCCGTGAACGTTTACGTCCGTCCGTCTGTCTGCAACAATTGCTGTTTGATCCACAAATCTGCCATCCATCAAGAAGTTTTTAACAGGTTTGAAAAAATTACTATGAACTTACTCTTGTTATTTATTAAGGTATATCCCTTTACTGAGTGTCCGTCTGAATTTCGCGTCTGTAACTTTGTCATTTATGGATGGATTTTAAACGTTTGCATCAATAATCAACGTCAGTATTTGAAAGTATCCACGGAAAATGATAAAATCCTTAATTTCAATATTTTTTATTGCATTCCCGAGTTTCACCCTTACCTCGGAAATTCCAACATGTATAGTTTACAGCCTGTAAAAAAAGATATCAAAACTTGAAAATGATACTATGTTGGATAACCTTAACTAAATTAAGTAAAATTGAAATCAATGGGGGTATTTTAATGTTGTAAGGATTTCTGGCCTTACAGGTTACTAAGAATACTAGGTGATATCGATAATATATAAGCATAAATGTCACTAAAAAATTTCTTTCATTTTTACATATTGGCCATATTACCTCGCCCTCTTTTTTAATGGATAAACGTATTTAAACAAAATATCCCAAACAAAAACTCTGCCGTTAAGGTTTTAAAAATATTTACTGCTTAAATGACACATAAAAATGCTTCAGATGGAAAGAAACAGTGTATCTAATTGCCAACTTTTACACTACCGAAGCTTTAAATCAGTAATAGTTAAGTTGTCGCTAAACCTTGCATTCTAACGGATGTCTTTATTAAAAATTGGCGCTTATACTTGCATTGTATTAGCTTAGCTTTCGTCACTTACAATAAACTGGTAAATACATCCAGCGTAACGTTTTATCGCTATTTTACATGTATATACACTTTGATATTTGTCTTGAGTTGTATCATATATATATATATCTACCCGTGAAGTGAAACAATTTATGTCCCCAACCCCAATCGAAATAAGACGGCATATAGTGACTGGACTGGTCGTCTATTCGTCCGTCCGATTGGATAACTTTAGAATGCCTTGACGTAGGAACCTCAAACTTGGTAGGCATGTTGGTCGTGACTGGCAGATGATCTTTATGGATTTTGAGATCGGTTGCTAAAAGGTCAAGGTCGAAATCACATTGAGCTGAATATCAGTTTTCAATCAGTCACTGCAAATTTGCTCTGGTCTACAGTCGTCGATCTTCATTGGTTAATTGTCAGTGGTCAGAAGATGAACCACATTGTTTTGCGGGCCAGTATTTCACAGAAATATGGAGGTATTTCTTATCTCTGAGAGTCTACCCTGTAAGAACTTTCTTACAAGCAACATCGTATATCACAGTTATATTATTGTGCAGATGCTACTTCACCATTTGCATTTTCTACATACGTCAAAAATGAAATATATAAAACTTTGGTGTAGATAAATGTTTCGAGCGCTGGTCATGTCACTTCCGTGGTCTCCAACATTACATTTCAAGGTAGTCCAGGCTTACGAATGATATTTAAATAAAGTTTATTTGTTCCATGCGACAGAGGCTGGCCCTATCTCTCTATTCTCATTTTCTCAATTATCTCTTGTTAAAAGATATTCATCGATATTTAAATATTCCATCTCAATATGCTACCTACAGTTTTAAAATAACAATAGAATGATAATTCATTGTTATTTTACTTGATTTCAATTTTTCTTTTTAGGAGAGAAACAATATTTCAAAGTAGTTTCAAACGTGTATGTTTTAATTTTCCTTCATGTTGGCAGTAATGCAGTATTGGTCGACCACGTTTTTTAGCCTTTATGCAGGACAGTTGATTCGCCGAAAAAGGGTAGGACCATATATGTAAGACAAAGTAAAGCGGTTTAAGTTATCGATGAATGTAAACGAATGCATGGTCCAGAGGATATGGCGTTGGCCCAACAAAATAGTTTTTCGAGGTTCGAGCTTTGGATAGTAAAAAATTCTCATTTTTTAATCGTTTGTTTCAATAAACATTGCACGAGATTGGTCTAGGCGTATTTACCATGTACTGTCAGTTAAACAGAAGTACTGGGAGTTATGTATTGCTATAGACGATCTTCCAGCACCTATGATCATCGAGCTTAACATCTTCTAACTCAGAGACTGACACAACTGGAGGGTCGTCAACAGTACAGCAAGTGATGTTGAAATTCTGTGACATGAATTAAATTGAAACAAAAGTAGCAAAATATATTAAAATTATAGAAACAATGACCAAAATAAGTCAAAAATTATTTCTGAAATATATAAAATGGTTTTTAAAAAGTCTTCAAATATTCTTGACTAAAATGAAATAAAAATAATCTGTCAGGTATACTAGAGAAAATAAAAACGACCGTAATCCCGGCTTGAATTCACCCTTCACGGTTTGTACCATTACGCTCTACCAATTGCATCAGCGATGTAATAAAGTTCATGGTAAACAAAACAAACATATCAACATTTCAGCCAGGTATGGAGCGAATATCAATATAACTAATTGAAAAAGTGCATCAGCATCATTTCGTCACGGCTCAAAACACATGGTCGAACTATACCATAATTATCATCTTTTGCATGTACACCACAAACATATTACTTAATACAATACACGTGTTGGAATTGCCGTTATTTAGTGACGTCAGATGTCCATCCAGACGCTGATCTGGAGAGTTATGCATAGGATGGTGACCATAGGGCATGGTTCTAACATTTGGTTAATATGGCTTTGTGGCACTAAGGCCTGTATATGCGTCATGCTCTACTTAATCTCAATTTCCTCTCTAAACGTTTTTGAGACGAAGTTTTGGGGAATTTATCTGTTTAGAATTAGTATGAATATTACCATCATTAAATCATCATCATTATTGCTGTTTTAAATAATTTAACAATTAAATTTTATTTCCGTTGATATTTCAGGAAACAGAATTGAAAGAGAAGAAAACTGCGGACGAGAGTGTTGAGGTATTATATTTTGTTCTTGTCTTTCAAACAAAACTATTTCGATTTAATGTCTTTAACAAGAAAATATTATTGTATGACAAGATAACATTGTACTTCACATCTACAAAAGTTCCATGGCGTGACCCCGTTTAACTATAGGTCAACTATTTCCAAATCAGCTTGGTTAGTGTAAAAATGTTTCACCTTCATATTCTTCTGATATACTGTTGATACGGGGGTCGGGGCGGGGGGGGGGTGGGTGTTGATGGGACACTTGCAGACAAAATAACACATTTATTTCACATGATCATCGAGATTAACATCGTCTAACTAAGAGACTGACACAACTGACACAACAACAGAAAACAGCAAATGAAGCTGAAATTCTGTGACATGAATTAAATTGAATCAAAAGTAGCAAAATATATAAAAAATATAGAAACAATGAACCAAAATAAAAAACAAAACCTTATTTCTGAAATATATAAATTGATTTTTAAAAAGTCTTCAAAAAAGTCTTGTCTAAAATGAAATATAAATAATGAGTCTCGTATACTAGAGAAAGTAAACACGACCGTAATCCCGACTTGAATTCACACCTCACGGTTTGTACCATTACGCTCTACCAACTGCTTCAGCGTTGTAATCAAGTTCATGGTAAACAAAACAAACATATCAACTTACTCTATAGAGAGTTTTCAGCCAGGTATGGACCGAATATCAATATAACTAATTGAAAAAGTGCATCAGCATCATTTCGTCACGGCTCAAAACACATAGTCGAACTATACCATAATTACCATCTTTTGCATGGACACCACAAACATATTACTTAATACAATACACGTGTTGGAATTGCCGTCATTTAGTGACGTCAGATGTCCATCCAGACGCTGATCTGGAGACTTATACATGGGGGATGGTGACCATAGGGCATGGTTCTACAATTTGGTTAATATGGCTTTGTGGCACTAAGGCCTGTATATGCGTCATGCTCTACTTAACCTCAATTTCCTCTCTAAATGTATTTGAGACGAAGTTTTGAGGTATTTGTCTGGTTATAATTAGTATGAATATTACTAGTATTAAACCATCATCATTATTGCTGTTTTAAATAATTTAACAATAAATTTTATTTCCTTTGATATTTCAGGAAACAGAATTGAAAGAGAAGAAAACTGCGGACGAGAGTGTTGAGGTATTATATTTTGTTCCTGTCTTTCAAACAAAACTATTTCGCTTTAATGTCTTTATCAAAATATATTATTGTAAGATAAGATAATATTGTACTTCACATCTGCAAAAGTTCCATGGCATGACCCAATTTAACTATAGCTCAACTATTTCCAATTTAGCTTGGCTTGTGTAAAAATATTTCTCCTTCATATTCTTCTGATAAACTGTTGATGCGGGGACGAGGGGGATGGGGTCGGTGAGGGGGGGGGGGGGGGGTGGAGGTGGATGTGGCACTTGCAGACAAACTAACACATTTATTTCACATTATTAAAACGATGGTATTACATATATTAATTCTTAATTAAATATATAAACTAATACTTTGTTATTCTTCAACATTGATCCATTCTGAATTAATTTTATGGGTAAAAATATTGTATTTTCTCCCATATGCAATTCTGAAGTTCCAGTATCAGCGATATATCATGATATGACATATCCGCATTTTACTAGACTAGACTGAAAAGCTATACAAGTCTTACTTTCCAAAATTAGCGTACACAGGCTTACAATTCCCATGATATATTTTCGCACCCATCATATTTTAACAAATAGAAAAATATACTTATTACAGTGACAACAACTAGGCAATCAAAGGAATGTTTAGGAAAAAACACCAGCAATTTATGAGTACATTAAAGTCAAATCATCAATGAAAAATGAAATATGGCTATGAAATTTCCAGATGCATCAAATGTAAAATGTATACGAAGTTCATTTTAAAGTAGTTTAAAGTAGTTTAATCAAATTTATTCAACAGCTTGTCTTCGTTTTGGCTTTGTATACAATGAATTTGTATTGTAATTGCTAAATTAATGATAAACTCCTTCGTCATTTTGCTGTGCGGCTATAATTTCTTAAAAGAACATCTCTTTCTAAACAAACAAGTCAGTTTCTAGCAGACTTTGTTCAATTTCGAAATCTTAAAATCCTAATCAATCATGATCACCTTTCTGGTCCCAATAGCAATTAAAATTTTACGTAGTCTTCTCCGAAAGCGCTGGCATTATTTCAAAGCAATTTCTCAGCAATGAAATGTTGGCGACACTTCCAAGTTTTCAAACGATTTAACAACAAAACCAAAGAAAGTTTACATTTTACTACCTTGTCTTAAACAGAAACAAACTAATAAAAGGAACGGATGGCCCGGCCGGTGATTTTCTTTGCATAAAGTAGACTATAAAATAGCCTTAAATGATTCACGTTAAAATATTAAACATTATAATATGTCAAACCACAATGCCAAATTAATTAGGCTAGTTTTATATCGTGACAGTTTTTATTCTGTTTAAAGAAGTCATATTAAATATAGATTTGAACCTTGAGAGATTTCCACGTTTAAATTAAAAAAAAATCCAATAAATGACTGCTAAGTCTTTAGACGAAGGTTTATTGCTTGATTGTTAAATTCACCAAAAATATGTGTTATGCACATGAACATGTTATCCTTTACTTTATTATCAATATATATTGATTACTCACTGTTTACTCATAAGCCTTACCTACTGTTGAGACGTCATGTTTGTCAACAAGTTGTTCATATTATATTTTGTTCCAGAATGTTCTACGTATTGATTCAATAATTGATTAAATTCTTGTATCAGACCCGGAAAAAATCTCACAGAGTGGTGTAATTAACTGTTGTGTTAGTGACCATATGATGACATTTTGCACCAGGAAAGTTACTCGTAAATCAATAGGAAAGCGCAATACTGTGACCGTTCGATCTCAAAAGCACTATACAAAAGTAGGTTTTCAACAGTCTCTTTTAGGCTCAGATTGGACACCAGCTTTATGTTGTGAAGATGTAAACACTGCTTGGAATAACTTCGAATTAATATTTTTATCTGCACTTTATGCCATTGCTCCTGTCTAATCAGTGCGTATTAAACAAAGAACTGAAGAATAGGTTGACTCTGAAGTTCTCCAATGTATTAAGGCTAAAGATAAAGGCTTACCACAATTTCAAGTGAGAAAAAACTGATGAAAATTTACATCACTTCAGGGCTATGAGAAATAAACCTAGCTATGTTATGAATAAAGCAAAAACGAACTTTTTTAGATCTTCTGTTGAAAATAATCAAAATGACTCTAAGTTTCTTTGGAAGTGCCATTAGAGCCTAGGCTTACCAAATAAACGTTCTCAGTGCACAAGTAACATAGGATTGAATATTGATGGTAGAATTTGTTTTGATAAATTAAAAGTTGCAGAAAAATTAAATACATTTTATACTTCTGTTGCTGAGAAGCTAGTAAGTAAATTACAAAATATAGTTAATAATTTTGGTAGGAGCTTTGTTTTCAATTTTTGCTCTTCAAAAGGTATTCAGCCGAATAGTTTTCATTTTCTATAGCATATGAAAGCAAAGATTTTAAGTATCTAAACAATCTGTGGTTGGATGGGATCCCCTCTCGTTTTTTTAAAGGACTCAGCCTCAGTTATTGCTGATCCTCTCTCACATATTGTTAACCTGTATAATCACAAAAGGGTGGTATTAAATTTCTGCCTACCTTATTTCTGCGGTGTCTTCCTTCTCACGTTGATTGGATTTATTTGTACGGTTCTCTATTCACCGGCTGTTTCATTAGTTTCAAAAAGACAGTTACTGATTTTGTTGTTATTTTGACAGTTATGTTGGCCTCCGGATTGAAAATAAAAGTTGACTACACATACCAATGTGACATCGTCATCATCACATAATTCTGAGTGATAAATAAATGGGCAAGAAAACAATCATTTTATAAATACAGTCACGCCAAACAGACAGGAAAAGTACTTGAATCTATATTTTGCAAACGTTCTCATCTGTGCATTTTAACGGTATGATATTTTTTGTTAATCATGCCTTTTTCAAGTCCCATACAAATAACGGTAGATATGACCATCACCAGACGGATCAGTTAATAATAGGCACAAAGGATACAATTGATTGTGTTTGTCATATAATTTAAGAAAATTGAAACTGGCAGCTGACTGCTCAATAGTGAACAAAAATCTAAACAAATATTTGATATTTTTATCATGTTTATTCAACAGCAAAACAATAATAAAACAGTTTTATGATATTACCGTTACTACTTTTTTTTTAACTTGTTTCGTCGGGACAAAAAGCCGGTAACGCTATCGGACAATGTCTTATACTTTACCGGATTGGCGGCTTGTATCATCGTATCGCGGCATGTCAGGACAAAATTTTTGGCGGCTCTTAAATCTGCAGTCTTCCGCAGAAAACGCAGAAATAAAGTTCCCGCAGAAAAAAGTACTTATACGGTATTTATGATTTAAGTTATAGAATTTTAAGACATTGAGATAAATCAATCAAAAACAAAAAGAACATTTACATATGAGATAGTCCATAATCTCTTTTGCCTTGGGTAATTATCATTTTCAGATAGGATTGGAAACAATATTTTGAATCTAAATATTTGTTCATGGGTCAGACAACGGCTCTAAATCTATCAAATACTCATTGTTATTGACACCTGCTTAAGGTGAGTGAAAATCCGTAAGCGTATTCGAATCCATTGCATGTGTCTTTAAATTAAAAGTGGAATGAAACCTAGTATACATGAGCAACTTGAAGTTATAAGGACATGTTGTCAGAACTACTATTTATGATTATTTTGTCTCGACAACTTTGACGCCTATGACAACTACTATGTTGTTTCCTATAGCTCTTTTCATTTCAAATCAAGTAGACACGGTAAAAATGTTTGTTTTGTGTTCAGTTGTTTCAGTTATGTCCCTTTATTGTGTTGATTACATGGTTGACCCGTCTGTAACATTATTGGATTTTCAGAACGTGTATCATACAATGTCGACATAATTCTAGTTCATTTTGTAGAAAAACTTTCTATACATAATTGGGCATTGAACATTTTATTTTTGTAGAAATGCATGAAACTACACTACAAAATAAAACAGTCGTTATGAATTACCTAACGTTGCTGTCCCTTACCGTCAATGGCAGCATGATTCACAAAAGGATTGAATGTACTGAACGTTGTATATGTGAAAAATGTTCTACAAAATAATCAAATGTAAAGAGATTTACATTGTTTTTAAGACGCTGTATAAACAAAATATTCTACATCAGTGTGTATACCATCAGTCTTATAAGGAGGTTAACACAAGTACATGAACACAGTTGGGCAGTCAGAAAATTATCATAAAAGTTGATTTCGTGACTAATGACAGTACTCGATTATGTACATTATGTAGGAGAAATCTCAAAATACCTTGTTATGCTGATAACAACGAAATAATGATAATGATGATATCGGACTTATGTTACAATTTTCTGTGGTTAACCCGGTGGCCTTAAAAGGTTGTCGAAAGTAATACATATGTTTAAAGCGCGGCTTCTATCTTTAGCGTGTCCTTAGTTGATTTTAAGGCTTTTAAGGTCGCTGTGGTCGACCACGTTTTTTTAGCCTTTATGCAGGACATTTGATACGCCAAAAAGGGTAGGACCATATATGTAAGATATAGTAAAACGGTTTAAGTTATCGATGAATGTAAACGAATGCATAATCCAAAGGATATGGTGTTGGCTCAACAAAATGGCTTTTCGAGGTTCGAGCCTTGGATAGTTAAAATTCAGATTTTTTAATCGTTTGTTTCAATAAACATTGCACGAGATTGGTCTAGGCGTATTTACCATGTACTGTCAGTTAAACAGAAGTACTGGGAGTTATATATTGCTATAGACGATCTTCCAGCACCTATGATTATCGAGCTTAACATCTTTTAACTCAGAGACTGACACAACTGGAGTGTCGTCAACAGATACAGCAAGTGATGTTGAAATTCTGTGACATGAATTGAATTGAAACAAAAGTAGCAAAACATATTAAAAATATAGAAACAATGAACCAAAATAAGTCAAACATTATTTTGAAATATATAAAATGGTTTTTAAAAAGTCTTCAAATATTCTTGACTAAAATGAAATAAAAATGATCTGTCAGGTATACTAGAGAAAATAAAAACGACCGTAATCCCGGCTTGAATTCACCCTTCACGGTTTGTACCATTACGCTCTACCAATTGCGTCAGCGATGTAATAAAGTTCATGGTAAACAAAACAAACATATCAACATTTCAGCCAGGTATTGAGCGAATATCAATATAACTAATTGAAAAAGTGCATCAGCATCATTTCGTCACGGCTCAAAACACATGGTCGAACTATACCATAATTATCATCTTTTGCATGTACACCACAAACATATTACTTAATACAATACACGTGTTGGAATTGCCGTTATTTAGTGACGTCAGATGTCCATCCAGACGCTGATCTGGAGAGTTATGCATAGGATGGTGACCATAGGGCATGGTTCTAACATTTGGTTAATATGGCTTTGTGGCACTAAGGCCTGTATATGCGTCATGCTCTACTTAATCTCAATTTCCTCTCTAAACGTTTTTGAGACGAAGTTTTGGGGAATTTATCTGTTTAGAATTAGTATGAATATTACCATCATTAAATCATCATCATTATTGCTGTTTTAAATAATTTAACAATTAAATTTTATTTCCGTTGATATTTCAGGAAACAGAATTGAAAGAGAAGAAAACTGCGGACGAGAGTGTTGAGGTATTATATTTTGTTCTTGTCTTTCAAACAAAACTATTTCGATTTAATGTCTTTAACAAGAAAATATTATTGTATGACAAGATAACATTGTACTTCACATCTACAAAAGTTCCATGGCGTGACCCCGTTTAACTATAGGTCAACTATTTCCAAATCAGCTTGGTTAGTGTAAAAATGTTTCGCCTTCATATTCTTCTGATATACTGTTGATACGGGGGTCGGGGCGGGAGGGGGGGGGGGTGTTGATGGGACACTTGCAGACAAAATAACACATTTATTTCACATTATTAAAACGATGGTATTACATATTCTAATCTTAATTAAATATATAAACTCATACTTAGTTATTCTTAAACATTGATCCATTCTGAATTAATGTTATGGGTAAAATTATTGTATTTTCTCCTATATGCAAATCTGAAGTTCCAGTATCAGCGATATATCATGATATGATATATCCGCATTTTACTGGACTGAAAAGCTATACAAGTCTTACTTTGCAAAATTAGCGTAAACAGGCTTACAATGCCAATGATATATTTTCGCACCCGTCATATTTTAACAGATAGAAAAATATACTTATTACAGTGACAACAACTAGGCAATCCAAAGAAATGTTGAGGGAAAACACCAGCACTTTATGAGTACACAAAAGTCAAATCACAAATGAAACATGAAACATGGCTATGAAATTTCCAGATGCATCAAATGTAAAATGTATACAAAGTTCATTTTAAAGTAGTTTAATCAAATTTATTCAACATCTTGTCTTCGTTTTGGCTTTGTATACAATGAATTTGCATTGTAACTGCTAAATTAATGATGAACTCATTCTTCATTTTGTTGTGCGGATATAATGTCTTAAAAGAACATCTCCTTCTAAACAAACAAGTCAGTTTCAAGCAGACTTTGTTCAATTTCGAAATCTTAAAATCCTAATCAATCATGATCACCTTATAGGTCCCCATGGCAAGTAAAAATTTTACGTAGTCTTCTCCGAAAGCGCTGGCATGATTTCAAAGCAATTTCACAGCAATGAAATGTTGGCGACACTTCCAAGTTTTAAAACGATTTAACAAGAAAACCAAAAAAAGTTTATATCTTACTAGCTTTTCTTAAACAGAAACAAACTAATAAAAGGAACTGATGGTCTGGTCTGTGATTTTCTTTACATAAAGCAAACTATAAATTAGCCTTAAATGATTCACTTTGAAATATTAAACATTATAATGTGTCAAACCACAATGCCGAATTAATTAGGCTAGTTTTATATCGTGACAGTTTTTATTCTGTTTAAAGAAGTCATTAAATACAGATTTGAACCTTAAGAGATTTCCACGTTTAAATTTAAAAAAATCAGGTAAATGACTGCTAAGTGTTTAGACGGAGGTAGTAATTTTGCTTGAATGTCAAATTCACCAAGAATATGTGTTATGCACATGAACATGTTATCCTTTACTTTATTATTAATATATATATTGATTACTCACTGTTTACTCTAAAGCCTTACCTACTGTTGAGACGTCATGATTGTCAACAAGTTGTTCACATTATATTTTGTTCCAGAATGTTCTATGTATTGATTCAATAATTGATTAAATTCTTGTATCAGACTCGGAAAACATCTCACAGTGTGGTGTAATTAACTGTTGTGTTAGTGACCATATGATGACATTTTGCACCAGGAAAGTTACTTGTAAATCAATAGGAAAGCACAATACTGTGATTGTTCGATCTCAAAAGCACTATACAAAAGTAGGTTTTCAACAGTCTCTTACAGGATCAGATTGGACACCAGATTTTTGTTGTGAAGATGTAAACACTGCTTGGAATAACTTCAAATTAATCGTTGTATCTGTACTTTATGCCATTGCTCCTGTCTAATCAGTGCGTATTAAACAAAGAACTAAAGAATGGATTGACTCTGAAGTTCTACAATGTATTAAGGCTAGAGATAAGGCTTACCACAATTTCAAGAGTGAAAAAATTCTGATGAAAATTTACATCACTTCAGGGCTATGAGAAATAAAGCTAGCTATGTTATGAATAAAGCAAAAAAGAACTTTTTTTAGATCTTCTGTTGAAAATAATTAAAATGGCGCTAAGTTTCTTTGGAAGTGCCTTAAAAGCCTAGGCTTACCAAATAAACATTCTCAGTGCTCAAGTAACATAGGGTTGAATATTGATGGTAGCATTTGTTTTGATAAATCGAAAGTTGCAGAAAAATTCAATACCTTTTATACTTCTGTTGCTGAGAAGAGAGTAAGTAAATTACCAAATATTGTTAATAATTTTGATAGGAGCTTTGTTTTCAATTTTTATTCTTCAAAATGTTTTCAGCCGAATAGTTTTTCATTTTCTATAGTATTTGAAAGCAAAGTTTTTAAGTATCTAAACAATCTGTGTCCAAATAAAGCTATATGGTTGGATGGGATCCCCTCTCGTTTTTTTAAAGGACTCAGCCTCAGTTATTGCTGATCCTCTCTCGCATATTTTTAACCTGTATAATCAAAAAAGGGTGGTATTAAATTTCTGCCTACCTTATTTCTGCGGTGTCTTCCTTCTCACGTTGATTGGATTTATTTCTTCGGTTCAGTATTCACCGGTTGTTTCATTTGTTTAAAAAAGACAGGTACTTATTTTGTTGTTATTTTGACAGTTATGTTGGTTTCCGGATTGAAAATAAAAGTTGACTAATACCAATGTGACATCGTCATCATCACATAATGCTGAGTGATAATTAATTGGGCAAGAAAACAGTCATTTTATAAATACAGTCACGCCAAACAGACAGGAAAAATACTTGAATCTATATTTTGCAAACGTTCTCATCTGTGCATTGTAAAGGTATGATAGTTTTTTTTAATCACGCCTTTTTCAAGTCCCATACAAATAACGGTAAATATGACAATCACCAGACGGATCAGTTAATAACAGACACAAAGGATACAATGGATTGTGTTTGTCACATAATTTAAGAAAATTGAAACTGGCAGCTGACTGCTCAATAGTGAACGAAAATTTAAACAAATGTTTGATATTTTTATCATGTTTATTCAACAGCAAAACAATAATAAAACAGTTTTATGATAATACCGTTACTACTATTTTTTTAAAAACTTGTTTCGCCGGGACAAAAAGCCGATAACGCTATCGGACATTGTCTTATACTTAACGGATTATAATGGCGGCTTGTATCATCGTATCGCGGCATGTCAGGACGAAATTTTCTGCGGCTTTTAAATCTGCGGTCTTCCGCAGAAAACGCAGAAATAAAGTTCCCGTAGAAAAATGTACTTATACGGTATTTATGATTTAAGTTATATACATTTTAAGACATTGAGTTAAATAAATAAAAAACAAAAAGAACATTTACATATGAGATATTCTCTTTTGCCTTGGGTACCTATCATTTTCAGATAGGATTGGAAACAATATTTTGAATCTAAATATTTGTTCATGGGTCAGAAAACGGCCCTAAATATATCAAATACTCACTGTTATTGACACCTGCTTTACATGAGTGAAAATCAGTAAGCGCATTCGAACCCATTGCTTGTGTCTGTAAATTAAAAGTGGAATGAAACCTAGCACACATGAGCAACTTGAAGTTATAAGGACATGTTGTCAGAACTACTATTTATGATTATTTTGTCTCGACACCTTTGACGCCTATGACAACTACTATGTTGTTTCCTAATGCTCTTTTCACTTCAACTCAAGTAGACACGGGCATTTGTTTTGTGTTCAGTTGTTTTAGTTATGTCCCTTTATTGAGTTGATTACATGGTTGATCCGTCTGTAACATTATTGGATGAAGGATTTTCAGAACGTGTATCATACAATGTCGACATAATTCTAGTTCATTTTGTAGAAAAACTTTCTATACATAATTATGCCTTGAACCTTTTATTTGTGTAGAAATGCATGAAACTACACTACAAAATAAAACAGTCCTTATGAATTACATAACGTTGTTGTCCCTTACCGTCAATGGCAGCATGATTCACAAAAGGATTGAATGTACTGAACGTTGTATATGTGAATATGTTCTACAAAATAATCAAATGTAAAGAGATTTACATTGTTTCTAAGACGCTGTATAAACAATAAATCCTACATCAGTGTGTATATCATCAGTCTTATAAAAAAAGTATACTTGGTTCACAAGGAAGAAAACACAAGAACATGAACACAGCTGGGCAGTCAGAAAATAATCATAAATGTTGATTTCGTGACTAATGACAGTACTCGATTATGCACATTATGTAGGAGAAATCTCAAAATACTTTGTTTTGCTGATCAGAACGAAATAATGATAATAATAATATCGGACTTATGTTGTTTTTTTCTTTTTTGAAATTTTCTGTGGTTAACCCGGTGGCCTTAAAAGATTGTCGAAAGTAATACATATGTTTAAGTGCGGCTTCTATGTTTAGCTTGTCCTTAGTTTATTTGAAGGTTTTTAAGGTCGGTGTCCTGTCTCCGACTTGCTTCACCTAACCTCGTGTAAACGCCATTTAAGATGTAAAATATATTTCATATGAAGAAGCCATCAAACCGACTCTTAGAAATCGTAAGGGTTACCAAACTATGCTCAAAAATGTTCAGAAATGCACTCCGCCATAAAACTCGGATAATGGGCCTAGCCAGAGGGATAAACACAAGACGCAATATCCGGTCGATGTAACGCCCCTTGGTACATTGTACACGTCGAGTTTGGATGTAAACCTATGGCTTATGGCTGCCCAGACTATAACTTCGTTCCAGCCGTAAGTATTGTGCTGCAGAACGCAATTCTTAGCGTAGCGTCCACGACACCGGCTGTAGACACAGATGCATCCGTCGGCGTTCCCAAACATGGACATGACTCATCACTAAATAATTCATTCTACCAACGCTGACCGCGATTGTTGAAAGTCAAAATTAGACGTTGGTGACGGTGATGTAGCGAAAAACAAGACCGCAGTAGTGCCTGCGCAGATAATGTAGACCGTTCACGGTTACCTGCTACTGAACGTGACGATGATTCAGTCGTCACAAATCTGACTCGCAAATGGCTCAAACTGGGCCAGCTGACAAGCGTTTCCGTGCCCCTGACACGTCGGACGAGACGTAGTATTGTCGAACGAGAAACGTTGTCTAGCGACTTGAACCTGTTGTTCACCCACGTTCGAGCATGGGAATAATTTGGGCCCCCTCTTCGAAAATTAGACTCGGTATTTATCAAAACCTGATAACTTTGCAGGAAATCTCTGCAAATATGGACGTGTGCGGACTAACACATGTACCTGTATGAAATTCGCTCAACATTGCTACACGGTTGACATATACATGCTGCACGAGAAAAGCATTAGCGGGAACACGAATTTAACAATGGACTAAATAAAATCGTACGAGTTTCAACTGGCTTGGTTTTGTTGGTCATAGTAAATGTACGTTTCTGATATTGCCCAAAATATTAAAATAGTTATTTACTAACGAAAAGAACTCCAACTTTTAATGAATTGCTTTGTTTTTTTTATCTCATCAGTATGTATATAAACAGTTTGCAAGACCAAACAAACAGAAATGCATTGCTATGAAATGGCTATGGAATGTACTTGCAAATATTGCTGTTGCTCTATACAACATAGAAAAGTTTTTCCTTTACAACAGAACTAATTCCTGTTTGCAAACAAAACAATAGTTCGTTTGCATACCGTTTAGATAAGCATGTAATACGGTATACCCGGTCTAAATGCAACCCTATATTATAAATGCATTCCTTCCGCATATTTAACAAAATAGGATAATACAGATTTTAGTTTTTTTCATCGTTTATTTTCACTCATATACGAAATATATAAGTCCACAGAAATAACACCCAGTTTTACAGTATAATTCTCGCACATATGTAGATACAAATGGGATTTTAATGTTCTTGAATTAATCAATGTTTTTATGAGATTTAGAAACATCACTAATCTAATATTAGTGTGTATTTGAAAAACACATATAAAAGACTCTGTATGAAGTAACCGTACTTTTTGTAATAGAGCAACAACAACAAGCTCAAGAAACAATATTATGCCTGAAGACTAAATCAGAATTCAAAAGCCTGACGCTATAAAACGCTAAATACAATTATCTCGTTTCATATAGCAGTTACCTTTACTGGGCCAAGACAATTTGTTTAATGTCTAAGTATTTCATTGATTGAATGTGGTATCATTCTGACAAGTTGAATTTAGACCATATTTTTCAACAGTGTAAGGTAGGTATTCATTTTTGTACTGAAGAGATTGACTGAGTAAGTGTGCAGACGAAGTTGCGAAAATATAGTAATTCAGGTAGGGCCTAAATTATTCACCTGCCATCATGCAATGCAGGTTCTCTATACAAGTATTATCAGAATTATTTTCACGAAGTCCATTTGGGAAGACAAAGTAGGTCACTGGGTAGTGGTGGGTCTTTAAGAATATACATCAGTGTACAACGGCAATTCTAGAGCATAAAGTAATACTCTTGTCAATTATCCAGGCTGGTCAAAAAAATAATACTCCGGTCAATTATCCAGGCTTGTCAAAAAAAATTAGTGATGAAGGTCATGTGGGTTGCGCGTGCATTTTCGTTAATTAACATGTTTACATCCTACAGATAATACAAGTGCATCATTGCCCGTACACAAGGAGATTGATTTCAAAAAAATATACCGTCGTGTCATGGGAATAAAAACAGTCAGGGTATAATTAGACATCATCAGTAAATGTCTTATTCTGTAAAGATTATCAATTAACGATTTGTTTGATGCCAGTCCCTTCAATTCTGGACTTGCATGTCACTCTGGTATGATCACTCGGTCAACTTCAGATTGGCTTAAAATATAATTATAATTGTATCGGAATCTTTGGCTGTATGTAATCATAAAATTCTCGGACTGTTACATGATAGTCGTGATCTAAATAACTAAGAAGTGGCAAAGGCAAACAGAACCGAAGTTCATATTTGGGTATGCTAATTATCACGGGACCACCTAGATTAAGTCACGAGTTGAATTTTACCTGTTCAGAACTTATGTTAAAAGTTATATTAGATCCATATTGATTGTTAAAACTAAACTCTGCCCGAGTCAAGTTACTTAAAATCAGCACACTGTAGTCCTGGCTATACGTCAGTTAAAAGTACTCATACTGTTTATTAGAGCGATCTTTCATCCTCAAATATTTTTAAATTGTCACCACTGTAACCGAAAGCAACCAGTAAAATGATTTGATTCTGTCCTTAAGCATGTCATGAACCGTCAAAGCATAGCACATGTTCGTATTGTGTATACCTTACACATACATTTAAATTATTTAATTATTTTTATTAAACTTGTAGTACTACAAGGGCTAGGATGCTAGGGTCTAGGTACGAGTCATGGTTGCTGTCATGTAGATGTGTCTTTGTTAAAGGCCCTTTTTCGAGGCCTTGGTTCTGCTATTTTGATGTGTCTTCCGTCAAGACACTCTGTTCTAGTCCTTGTTACCGCCATTTAGATGTCTTCGACCTGGGCCCTGGATTTGCTCTGGATTTGCTCTAGACCCTGGAATCGTGTCCTGATTCCTGAAATTCAGACGTGTCTTTGGTGAAAGATCTTAATTTGAGTGCTGGTTTCTGCAATTTAGATGTGGCTTTGGTCATGGCCCTGGATTTGAGTCCTGGCAACTGTCATTTAGATGTGTCTTGTTTTCTATAATTTACTTGTAATAAAGATCATTTATTATGAACATCAGTCAATCAAAATGTGTTAAATCAGACAAGATTATAATAGATATGATCTGTGGCAATCTCTCGCCTAATTACGGTTTGCTGTAACTTTAGAAGTCTGCAGAGATAACGAAGATCAGATATTTCATTTATTTTACTGTAATCTGAACAACACATCAGAGATAAGTCCAATATAAAGATTACACACTGACCAAATTATTTAGTAAATTAAATCAAATACATGTTTTACAAATACAATGTATTAGACATTTTAATATTTAATTTTAATTTAAATTTAATTTGATATTCCAGGTAAAAGGAATAGATTCTTTCAAATATGCAGACGATGATGACGAGGTAATCATATTTAACTTTAGCTTTAACATAGCTATTACACTTCAAGTCAGTTTTGAGGAAATATTAGTGTTCTTCACGTCTCAACTTCAGCACTGCTGTGCTTTATCGTTTCAGCTTCGGTCAGTGAAAACCGACGATGCGTTAACTTTATAATAATTTATTGTATTTTATTTTCTCATTGCAAGTAAACATGTAAGCTGTTCTACGCCTTTTCCGAAGAAAAAAGGGCGTCCGTCCGTGCACGTTTGCGTCCGTCCGTCTGTCTGTCACAATTCGTGTTTGATCCACAAATCTGCAATCCATCAAGAAGTTTTTAACAGGTTTGGAAAAGTTACTATGAGAATACTCTTTTTATTTATTAAGGTATATCCTTTTACTGAGTGTCCGTCTGAATTTCGCATCTGTAACTTTGTCATTTATGGATGGATTTAAAATGTTTGCAACAATAATCAACATGACCTCATCATGTCTCACCCGCAAGAATCATAGTTCTACTACCCACTTCCTTTTCGTTAATATCTTCATTTATCAAACTTTCTTGTCCAGGGCATAACTCTCAAATTACTGTTTGGAATTTATTCACATTGCAAACAATAACAGTCTGTGAGCACTTTTAGAGGAGGGACGATGTATAAGGATAAAATCTCTACCATACATAATTTTAAACTTATCTATCTTTATTGTTGACACGCATGCTGATGATAATGACCAGTATTCATGACATTGATGATGATTAAAATCATAGAATGGATGTTGTTGGTATGTGTGATAAAAAAAATAAATAATGACAATTATTTGATGATAAAGCATGAATGATCATGAATGATACTGATTATGATAATTGACACATGATAATTGATGATGCTAATAGGGAACTGATTACGTCAGTATTTGAAAGTATCCACGGAAAATGATAAAATCCTTGATTTCAATATATTTTATTGCATTCCAGAGTTTTCCCCCTACCTCCGAAATTCCTACATGTATAGTTACAGCCTGTAAAAAGACATCAAAACGTGAAAATGATACATATTTTAGATAACCTTAAATAAATTAAGTAAAAATAACAAAAATATGGGTGTGGGGGAAGGGGGGGGGGGGCGAGTATTTTAATTTTGTAAGGATTTCTGGCCTTACAGGTTACTAAGAATACAAGGTGATATCGATAATATATAAGCATAAATTTCACTAACAAATTTCTTTCATTTTTACATGTTGGCCATATTACCCCGCCCTCTTTTTTAATGGATAAACGTATTTAAACAAAATATCCCAAACAAAATATCTGCCGTTAAGGTTTTAAAAATATTTACTGCTTTAATAACACATGAAAATGCTTCAGATGGAAAGAAACAGTGCATCTAATTGCCAGCTATTACACTACCGAAGCTTTAAATCAGTAATAGTTAAGTAGTCGTTAAATCTTGCATTCTAACGGATTTCTTTATTAAAAACCAGGGCGTATATTTGCAAAGTATTAGCTTAGTTTTCGTCACTCACCATTAACATAAACGTATTACCGCTATTTTACCTGAATATACAATTTCATTTTTGCCTTACGTTGTATCATATATATCTGCCCGTGAAACATTTTATGTACCCTACCCCCGCGAAAAAAGACGGCATAAAGTGACAGGACTGTTCGTCTATCCGTCCATCCCATTGGATTCCAATTGATAACGTTAGAATGCCTTGACGTAGGAAACAAAACCTTGGTAGGTATGTTGGTCGTGACTGGCAGACAACCCTTATGGATTTTGAGATCGGTTGCTCAAAGGTCAAGGTCGACTTGACCTTGAGCTGAAAATCAGTTTTCATAATAACTGAAAATTGCTTTGGACTAGAGTCGTCGATCTTCATTGGTTGCTGGTCAGTGGTCAGAAGAACAACCCGTTTTGCGGATCAGTATTTCACAGAAAAATGGAAGTCATTCTTATCTGTGAGAGTCTTTTCTGTAATAATATTCTTTAAAACAACATTGTATATCACAGTTATATTATTGTGCAGATGCTACTTCACCATTTGTATTTGTCTACATGCATCAAAAATGAAAAGTATGAAAACTTTGGTGTAGATAAATGTTTCAAGCGCTGTTCATGGCACTTCTGTGATGTCCAAAATTATATTTCCCCAGGTAGACCAAGCTGATGAAAACTATTTAAATAAGGTTTATTTGTTCCATGCGACAGAGGCTGGCCCTATCTCTCTATTCTCAACATTTTCCTAATGATCTCTTATTAAAAAGTTGCATCTATTTTTAAATATTCCACCTCTGTATACCTCACGGTTTGTGATCATTACGCTCTACCAGTTGCGTCAGCGATATAATCAAGTTCACGGTAAACAAAACAAACATATCAACCTACTCTATAGAGGGTTTTCAGGCAGGTTTGGACCGAACATCGATATAACTAATTAAAAGGTGCATCATTTTGTCACGGCTCAAAACACGCGGTCGAACTATAGCATAATTATCATCTTTTGCATGAACATCACAAACATATTATTTAATACAATACACGTGTTACAATTGCCGTCTTTTGGTTACGTCAGATGTCCATCCAGTCGCGGATCTGGAGAGTTATGCGGGAATGGTTACCATAAGCCTGGTTCTAACATTTGGTTAAGATGGCTTTGTGGCACTAAGGCCTGTATATGCCTTATGCTCTACTAGAAACAGAGATTTAGTATGATTATTACTAGTTTCACTAGTATTGAATCATCATCATATTGCTTTTTTAAAATAATTTAACAATTAGATTTTATTTCCGTTGATATTTCAGGGAAGAGAATTGAAAGAGAAGAAAACTGCAGACGATAGTGTTGAGGTAACTATATTTTGTCCTTGTCTTTCAAACGAAACTATTTGGCTTTAATGTCTTTATCTAGAAAATATCATAGTATGACAAGATAACACAGTGCTTCACATCTGCGTAAGTTCCATGAGGTGAACCCGTTTAACTAAAGCTCAGCTATTTCCAATTTAGCTCGGCCAGTGTAAAAACGTTCTTCTACATATTCTTCTGATAAACTGTTGATGGAGGGGGATAATACACTTGCAGCCAAAATAACACATATCTGTTTCACATTAATGAAAGAATGGTATTACATATTCTAGGCTTAATAAAAATGTAAAGTAATACTTGGTTATTCTTAAAAATGGATCCATTCTGAATTAATTTTATGAGTAAACTTATTGTATTTTCTCCTATAAGCAATCTGAAGTTCCGGTATATATACCATGATATGACATATCCACATTTTACTGGACCGAAAAGCTAGACAAGTATTACTTTCCAAAATTAGACTACACAGGCTTACATTTTTAATGATATATTTTCGCCTCCGTTATATCTTAACAGATAGAAAAAATATACTTATTACAGTGACAACAAGTTTGGCAATCCAAGGAATGTTGAGGGAAAACACCAGCACTTTATGTGTATATTAAAGACAAATCACAAATGAAACATGAAACGTGGCTATGAAAGATCCACATGCATCAAATGTAAAATGTATATGAAGTGCATCTTAAAGTAGTTTTAATCAAATTTATTCAACATCTTGTCTTCGTTTTAGCTTTGTATTCAATGAATTTGCATTGTAACTGCTAAATGAATGATGAACTCCTTCGTCATTTCGCCGTGCGGCTACAATTTCTTTAAAGAACATCTACTTCTAAACGAACAAGTCAACTTCAAGCAGACTTTGTTCAATTTTGAAATCTTAAAATCTTAACCAATCATGATCACCTTTCTTGTCCCTATGGCAAGTGAAACTATTGCGTAGTCTTCTCCGAAAGCGCTGGCATGATTTCAAAGCAGTTTCACAGCAATGAAATGTTGGTGACACTTTCAAATTTTAAAACGATTTAACAGTAAACCAAAGATAGTTTATATTTTACTAGCTTGTCTTAAACAAAAACAAAGCAAATTGCATCTATTTTTAAATATTCCATTTCTGTATGGTACCTAGAGGTTTGAAATGACAATTGAAAGATAATCAATTGTCGTTTTAACTTCTATTTTTCTTTGTAGGGGATAAACAATATTTCAAAATAGCTTCAAACGTGTTTGTTTTAATTTTCTTCATGTTTACAGTAATGAAATAAAGGTCGACCACGTTTTTGAGCTGTGATTAATTTATGTGACAGTTGATTCGCCAAAAATGGGTAGGAACATAAATGCAATACGTAGTAAAGCGGTATAAGTTATCGATGAATGTATACGCATGCACAGCCCAAGAAATATGGCGTTGTCTTAACAAACTTGCTTTTCGAGGTTCGAGCTTTGGTAAGTTAAAAATTCACATTTTATAAATCGTCTGTTTCAATAAACATTGCACGAGATTGATTTAGGTGTATTGACCATGTACTGTCAGTTGAACAGAAATACCGGGAGTTATAAATTGCTTTAGACGATATTCCAGCACCGGTGATCATCGAGTTTAACATCATCTATCAACTCTGATACTAATACAGTTAAAGGGTCGTCAAACATTATTTTTTGAAATATATAAAATGTTTTTTTGAAAAGAGTCTTCAAATATTTTGCCTAAAATGAAATAAAAATAATGATTCTCGTATACTAGAGAAAGTAAAAACGACCGTTATCTGGGCTTGAATTCACACCTCACGGTTTGTGATCATTACGCTCTACCAGTTGCGTCAGCGATATAATCAAGTTCACGGTAAACAAAACAAACATATCAACCTACTCTATAGAGAGTTTTCAGGCAGGTTTGGACCGAACATCGATATAATTAATTAAAAGGTGCATCATTTTGTCACGGCTCAAAACACGCGGTCGAACTATACCATAATTATCATCTTTTGCATGAACATCACAAACATATTATTTAATACAATACACGTGTTACAATTGCCGTCTTTTGGTTACGTCAGATGTCCATCCAGTCGCGGATCTGGAGAGTTATGCGGGAATGGTGACCATAAGCCTGGTTCTAACATTTGGTTAAGATGGCTTTGTGGCACTAAGGCCTGTATATGCCTTATGCTCTACTAGAAACAGAGATTTAGTATGATTATTACTAGTATCAATAGTATTGAATCATCATCATATTGCTTTTTCAAAATAATTTAACAATTAGATTTTATTTCCGTTGATATTTCAGGGAAAAGAATTGAAAGAGAAGAAAACTGCAGACGATAGTGTTGAGGTAACTATACTTTGTCCTTGTCTTTCAAACGAAACTATTTGGCTTTTATGTCTTTATCTAGAAAATATCATAGTATGACAAGATAACACAGTGCTTCACATCTGCAAAAGTTCCATGGCGTGAACCCGTTTAACTACAGCTCAACTATTTCCAGTTTAGCTCGGCCAGTGTAAAAACGTTCTTCTTCATATTCTTCTGATAAGCTGTTGATGGAGGGGGATAATACACATGCAGCCAAAATAACAAATACCTGTTTCACATTAATAAAAGAATTGTATTACATATTCTAGGCTTAATAAAAATGTAAAGTAATACTTGGTTATTCTTAAAAATGGATCCATTCTGAATTAATTTTATGAGTAAACTTATTGTATTTTCTCCTATAAGCAATCTGAAGTTCCGGTATATATACCATGATATGACATACCCACATTTTACTAGACCGAAAAGCTATACAAGTATTACTTTCCAAAATTAGACTACACAGGCTTACATTTTTAATGATATATTTTCGCCTCCGTTGTATTTTAACAGATAGAAAAAAAATATACTTATTACAGTGACAACAAGTTTGGCAATCCAAGGAATGTTGAGGGAAAACACCAGCACTTTATGTGTATATTAAAGACAAATCACAAATAAAACTTGAAACGTGGCTATGAAAGATCCACATGCATCAAATGTAAAATGTATATGAAGTGCATTTTAAAGTAGTTTAATCAAATTTATTCAACATCTTGTCTTCGTTTTAGCTTTGTATTCAATGAATTTGCATTGTAACTGCTAAATGAATGATGAAGTCCTTCGTCATTTCGCCGTGGGGCTACAATTTCTTTAAAGAACATCTACTTCTAAACGAACAAGTCAACTTCAAGCAGACTTTGTTCAATTTTGAAATCTTAAAATCTTAACCAATCATGATCACATTTCTTGTCCCCATGGCAAGTGAAACTATTGCGTAGTCTTCTCCGAAGGCGCTGGCATGATTTCAAAGCAGTTTCACAGCAATCAAATGTTGGTGACACTTTCAAATTTTAAAACGATTTAACAGTAAACCAAAGATAGTTTATATTTTACTAGCTTGTCTTAAACAAAAACAAAGCAAATTGCATCTATTTTTAAATATTCCATTTCTGTATGCTACCTAGAGGTTTGAAATAACAATTGAAAGATAATCAATTGTCGTTTTAACTTCTATTTTCCTTTGTAGGGGATAAACAATATTTCAAAATAGCTTCAAACGTGTTTGTTTTAATTTTCTTCATGTTTACAGTAATGAAATACAGGTCGACCACGTTTTTGAGCTGTGATTAATTTATGTGACAGTTGATTCGCCAAAAATGGGTAGGAACATAAATGCAATACGTAGTAAAGCGGTATAAGTTATCGATGAATGTATACGCATGCACAGCCCAAGAAATATGGCGTTGTCTTAACAAACTTGCTTTTCGAGGTTCGAGCTTTGGTAAGTTAAAAATTCACATTTTATAAATCGTCTGTTTCAATAAACATTGCACGAGATTGATTTAGGTGTATTGACCATGTACTGTCAGTTGAACAGAAATACTGGGAGTTATAAATTGCTTTAGACGATATTCCAGCACCGGTGATCATCGAGTTTAACATCATCTATCAACTCTGATACTGATATAGTTAAAGGGTCGTGAACAGACACAGCAAGAGAAGTTGAAATTATGTGACATGAATTAAATTGAAATAAAAGTAGAAAAATATATTAAAAATATAGAAACAATGAACAAAAATAAGTCAAACATTATTTTTTGAAATATATAAAATGTTTTATTCAAAAGAGTCTTCAAATATTTTGCCTAAAATGAAATAAAAATAATGATTCTCGTATACTAGAGAAAGTAAAAACGACCGTTATCTGGGCTTGAATTCACACCTCACGGTTTGTGATCATTACGCTCTACCAGTTGCGTCAGCGATATAATCAAGTTCACGGTAAACAAAACAAACATATCAACCTACTCTATAGAGAGTTTTCAGGCAGGTTTGGACCGAACATCGATATAATTAATTAAAAGGTGCATCATTTTGTCACGGCTCAAAACACGCGGTCGAACTATACCATAATTATCATCTTTTGCATGAACATCACAAACATATTATTTAATACAATACACGTGTTACAATTGCCGTCTTTTGGTTACGTCAGATGTCCATCCAGTCGCGGATCTGGAGAGTTATGCGGGAATGGTGACCATAAGCCTGGTTCTAACATTTGGTTAAGATGGCTTTGTGGCACTAAGGCCTGTATATGCCTTATGCTCTACTAGAAACAGAGATTTAGTATGATTATTACTAGTATCAATAGTATTGAATCATCATCATATTGCTTTTTCAAAATAATTTAACAATTAGATTTTATTTCCGTTGATATTTCAGGGAAAAGAATTGAAAGAGAAGAAAACTGCAGACGATAGTGTTGAGGTAACTATATTTTGTCCTTGTCTTTCAAACGAAACTATATGGCTTTAATGTCTTTATCTAGAAAATATCATAGTATGACAAGATAACACAGTGCTTCACATCTGCAAAAGTTCCATGGCGTGAACCCGTTTAACTACAGCTCAACTATTTCCAGTTTAGCTCGGCCAGTGTAAAAACGTTCTTCTTCATATTCTTCTGATAAACTGTTGATGGAGGGGGATAATACACTTGCAGCCAAAATAACAAATACCTGTTTCACATTAATAAAAGAATGGTATTACATATTCTAGGCTTAATAAAAATGTAAAGTGATACTTGGTTATTCTTAAAAATGGATCCATTCTGAATTAATTTTATGAGTAAACTTATTGTATTTTCTCCTATAAGCAATCTGAAGTTCCGGTATATATACCATGATATGACATACCCACATTTTACTAGACCGAAAAGCTATACAAGTATTACTTTCCAAAATTAGACTACACAGGCTTACATTTTGAATGATATATTTTCGCCTCCGTTATATTTTAACAGATAGAAAAAAAATATACTGATTACAGTGACAACAAGTTTGGCAATCCAAGGAATGTTGAGGGAAAACACCAGCACTTTATGTGTATATCAAAGACAAATCACAAATAAAACTTGAAACGTGGCTATGAAAGATCCACATGCATCAAATGTAAAATGTATATGAAGTGCATTTTAAAGTAGTTTAATCAAATTTATTCAACATCTTGTCTTCGTTTTAGCTTTGTATTCAATGAATTTGCATTGTAACTGCTAAATGAATGATGAAGTCCTTCGTCATTTCGCCGTGGGGCTACAATTTCTTTAAAGAACATCTACTTCTAAACGAACAAGTCAACTTCAAGCAGACTTTGTTCAATTTTGAAATCTTAAAATCCTAACCAATCATGATCACATTTCTTGTCCCCATGGCAAGTGAAACTATTGCGTAGTCTTCTCCGAAGGCGCTGGCATGATTTCAAAGCAGTTTCACAGCAATCAAATGTTGGTGACACTTTCAAATTTTAAAACGATTTAACAGTAAACCAAAGATAGTTTATATTTTACTAGCTTGTCTTAAAGAAAAACAAAGTAATAAAAGGAACGGATGGTCTGGTCGGTAATTTTCTTTGCATTAAAGCGAATTCTCATAGTTTTTTTTTCCTTTCACAGATTTCTTTTAAATTCACGTATACAATGATATATGACCGGAAAACTTGTGCTGAAAACAATGAACAAATAAAAACAATGGTTCATCAAGCTTGTTTTTGTGAACAAAAATTTTGAACACACCCACTGTTGCTGAAACTGCCAGCGATTTTTCAACATTCATAATTTTCTGCTTTTTTTATTAATACCAACCAAAATATACATCAAGACACCACGATAAGGTTTATTCTTTTTACAGGTTTTATTATATACTTACTTGATGTCATAGTCATATTTGTTATACTATATCCTTACAATAGTGGGTACAAATAAAAAAAAATCTTGTTTTATATTCACTTGTGTGAACTTTTTTTAATGAAAAATACCCGAACTGAAGAATATTTTTTTTTTATTTTGAACAAAATGTTTCATAGATTTTTTCCTGTTTTTCTTTTGTATAAATTATTGTATTGTGAGCATAAAAGTGGCTAAAATGTATGGGTCACCAGGCTAAATTTTATGTAAAGACCGCTTGAATACAACACTTGTTCGGACGAAACATGGCGCGAACCTGAACTTAAATGCTTCACTATAAAATATAAACATTACAATGTGTCAAACCACAATGCTAAACTAATTAGGCTAGTTTTATATCGTGACACGTTTTTATTCTGTTTAAAGAAGTTGTTAAATATAAAGTTAAACCTTGAGAGATTTCCTCGTTTAAATTAAAAAAAAAATAATATCCAATAAAAGTCTTTAAACGAAAGTAGAAAAGACGTTGCTATGATTGCAAAATTCACCATGCATATGTGGTATGTACATGTACACGTTATCCTTTACTTTGTTATTAATGTATATTGATTACTCATTGTTTACTCTAAAGCATTACCTACTTTTGAGACGTCATGTTGTTTGTAAACAAGTTGTTCATATTACATTTTGTTCCAGAATGTTCTACGAATTAAAAACGATTAAGTAAATCTTTAATTAGGGCGTGGCTTTGACAATGCGTGGTTAGTTGGAATCGCTTTCATTTTACCTTGATAAGCAAACCTATAAAATAATCTGACTAGTTTTCATAATCAAATAAAATAGGTACTTTCTAAATCGTGAAACTGTTATCAAAGTTTGTCTACGACCTACTGACATATTTTTACACTAGATGACACATTATCTAACCTTATCAAGATTATATCGAAGCAAACATTATGTACAAGTTTTATTTACGTTGAACCGATTTGAGTGTTAACGGTAACTGGAATGTTGAATCCCAAAATGCAACAGTTTTAAAGCCATTATTTGTTCACACACTGCCTGAATGACTCAAATGTTCCATCCAATTAAAACAGGTTTCATTTCAAAATCATAGCAAAGGTATTTATCAGAAACAATCATCCAAATACAAAAAAAAACTATTTCTATGTCAACAAAAATTCTTTACCATGTAGATATAGGTCAAAATATATTATTAGTTAAAATCTATTAAACATTTTATGTGCCATCCATGTTGTGCCACAGCAAAGTGATGTCGATTTTTGCCGTATGGCCTAAAAATAAAAACGTTACAAAATAAGCTATTTATAAAAACAAAAAAAGGAAAGAAATTCTGACGCAAACAAGAGCTGTCACTATCGGTGACAAATGCCACCGAAGCGTGCACGATAATGCTACAGTTCTCTGAGTAAAATAAAATAAATCAATGGAGTCTTTTTCTGCACATACATTACTTACTCCAAGTATAAAGAAAAAGGTTATTACATTTCTTCAGAATTCAAATTTAGATTTACATACAAAAACAACTATTCAACCCAGAAACACATTAGTCTTCATTGTTAAAACTTAGCAGATATTGTATGTCAATTTGGATTGTATGCAAGCAAAATATTATGAAAATATGAAACTGTTTAAGTCTAAGCATGTTAAAGTCTAAGTCGTAAACCTTTGATAAATTTGGGCCAATGTGTTTTGAAGCTCCGACTGTTATACGGACATCGGACACTATGCTTGGGACTTTGCTCAAATTCCAATGCCATTCCATGACTTCAATAGCTGATAATTTTACATAATGGCTTCAAATACTCATAGATAATTTGTATTCCTATGAAACTGTCACATTTTATTTCACATTCGTTATTGTTTTTGAAATTCGAACAGTTTATGACTAAGGGTCATATTTTTTGAAATGTAGAACGTGTATTTTTAGTGAAATAAGCCCATGAACTTCAAATATGTTAATAAGTAAATGTTTATAATTAAAAAAAAATAAACGTTTACAATGCAGATTATCCGTTTATTAATAATTAAGATTTTTCGAAATGTAACTGAAAAGCGAAAACTCAAATTTTAGCACACATCTCTATTTCAGTTCTTTTCACCTGAGCGCCGATGATAACTAACGCAACGACCTAATGTCTATTGTCTGTTTTTCTAACAATTATTGTGATACAGTCTTGACAGATGCATGTACAAAACGGACAGGCTATTATAAAGAGGGTTATATATTGAACACGTGCTTTGGTGTAGTTGGTCATGCATTAGCTTAGCGGGTCTTTTTTCAGTTGAAGCGGAGGGGTGTAGGGGACTGCCTGGATTTTAGCATTTTATGACAAATTTAGGTATGTTCTAGATGCATCATTTACTATATTCAAGTCCCCTTAATATTGCATTTTAATGTTGTTTATTTCAGTTTCCTAAATCATCTGTAGGCCCATGCTTTCAAAATAGTGGCTACGCCACAGAGTCATGCACATTTATCCTATAATATTAAATGCCTAGCAAACATACAAATGTGCTTGCTGTTATTCAAATACAAAAAAAAATAAAACAACATAATAATACATGTAATAATAAAATACCTACTGGTCCAATATATCAATGGTGCATCTAGTATCAACATTAATGTATATACTCTTAGGGTGTCACTGATAGTTCTTTGAAGGTCGTTACTAGTATTTCGGTCGGCTTTGGAATAAAATATGGGTGAATTGGTGTTAATTCTGGGATGTCAGCGTAATTTTATGGGGCGTCAGTGTTTTTACTGGGGGCGTTAATATCAGTTTTTGGTGCATCAGTGTTACTTCTGGAGGCTTGGGTGTTAGTTCTTGAGGCACCGGGGTCAGTTCAAGTGTCTGGACTGTTAGATATCATAATGCTGGATCCAATGGTTCTTTGGTTCGAATTAAAGCAAAGGTTGTTCTTAAAATGCATTCTAAGTGTGCTATAATTTTGTCCTACTGTTAGGTAAAGGGTAAAAAGACATTTGCACTACAGTGGCACTATTCCCACAGAAGTTCGTCAGTATCTTTTTGTCATGTTTAAGATGAACACACATACATCTAGTTTTATGCTAGTATATGTAGACATTTGCTTGGTTCATGACTTGCGACAGACGCATTGCCCTAATACTGATGACAATCAATCGATGGACTTAAATTTTTAAATGGCAGCAGACCTAATAGAAAAAATCATAAGATATAAACAGAATCATTCTGCTTTCAAGCTTGAATTTCTAAGCCCACTATCTATTTATTATAGTGTTTACTATGCTTGAAATATGTACATAAAAACGAATACAGCTGTGGATATGTAAGGTTTAAGAAACAAATGCAATAAGTGTTAAAATATTTTTTGCAAAAACTCATTTGCCGACACCCTCTGTGTAGCTTTTTCAAGTTTTAACACTTTCCACCCAGTGACCAAGTACCATTTTTGCAATAGACGTATATAATAATTATTTACAAAGGCATGTGAGATATATTTTGTTGCGTCACTTTGGGGAAAGATTTTAAATACGGAAAATTATTAATGTTCATATTTCAATGGAAATAAGAATGAGACATGACAAAAGAGTCTCCTTTTTTGTTCACAACTTTTTAAAATGTAGTCGAATATATCACGAAATGATCTTGAACTATCTTTATCATGCTATTTTAAAAGTCTAGAACTAATTCAGGTTTTACTTAAAGGTCCATTACTAAGGGAAAGTGAGTTGGCAATTTTTTTCATAGCCAGTGCATAGACTTCTGCAAGACACTAAATAATGAAGACTGGCAGGTCAAAATTTACAGAAGATCTTTGGAACTCAAAGAAATGTATGTGTATTATGTTGAAATTTCAATGAATCGACAGAATGACCCCCCAGGTCTTTTTAACTTTCTTCATACTTCATAGAAAAATAATTGTACATATACTGCGATTTATTTCGAATTTCTACATACCAACTTTTATTTTCCAATAAAATGAAATAGTTTCTGTGCTTTTTAAAAGAAATTAAAATGTTCACTTTCCTTAGTATTGGACCTTTAATGGGATAGGCAATCTGAACAGGAAAATATCCAAGGTCTTTTATATTTTCAACAGTTCTGTGGTACTGGCCTACTATTTTATATCTATAAATAACATGTTTTGTTCTCGCCAAATTGTTAATACATTGCCATTTTCAGCAGGATAGTTATAATCCTCCATATTAAAGAACCAGTACTTGATAATGACCGCCTTTCGTTTGAAATTATGTACATTTACTAGAGCAGAGGCCGGGTTTCCGAAATGCAAATATAGCTCGAATCATGTCATATAAAATTATCATGACTATAGCTAACGTGCAAAATGCCACTGTGTGCATGATTTGACTTACAGGTCGGCATACTGTATATCAAAAGCAACTTACACCAGGTACACTGTAAAATATCGAGCAAATTTGTAAATATATCCAGAATTCTGGACGCTTGTTTTACATTATGTTTAAATCTATTTTGAAGGAAAACAGGTACATTGGTTTGTCTGCGTTGATCTTTGGTTTGGTAAACCTTTTGAACTCCGATCATTAAATGCAGAACATTTTAGCCTTCATTTGGCTATTACTTCTTGTCAATTAATGGGTATTTGGGATAGTAGGCCAAATGTCAAAAATACCTTGATATTGTTAACGAATTCTGAATAATTTTTAGCATATATCATTTGAGGAGAATGCCATTATGACAATAAGCATTTGAAAGGACACAATATGAATCATACAAAAAATGAATGTAAGGTATCTTAAAAACATGACACACGCACACAACAAAATATTATCAAAGGAATAAGGGTCTATTCCGCTTGAAACTGTTGTGATTATTATTATTATATCGTCATCATATTGGCCTATCTTATAGTTGACATTTGAATTAATTTCCGTTCATATTTCAGGAAACAAAAACGAAAGAGAAGAAATATCAAGATGATAGTATTGAGGTTAGTCTTTTAACAATACTATGAGACTTTAATGATGATATTTACGGAGGATTATTGTATGACAACGCATATTTGTACTTTACATCTACAACGGGTCCTTGGTGTCGCCAAGTATAAAAGAAAGCTCACTTCTTTTCATCTACAGCTCGGCTAGTGTTAAGTGTTAACTAATGATATTCTTCTTATAAACTGTTGAAGGAGGGATGGGGCACGTGCAATGCTTAGTTTCAGATGCAAGTCAGTGTACCAACTCAGTGTGTAAATGGTAGGTCATTGTCACGGTATAGAACTTGAATATTAAAACAGGGAGAAAATGTGTAGGTGGCCGGACAGCTCAGTCGGTAGAGCATCGGAACGGTATTCCGAGGCCCCAGGTTCGAGTCCCGGTCTGGCTGCATATTTTTCTCACCCTGTGACATTTGGCGCCCAACATGGGACCGTGACGGCATTGCACTGGTTAGTCTCCGACGCCTGTTATTGCTTATATATAATACCCGCTGAAATTCGAGGACGAATTTCAAAATGGTGGGGAAATATGTCACGGTATAGAACTTGAATATTAAAACGGTGAGAAAATGTGTAGGCGGCCGGATAGCTCAGTAGGTAGAGCATCGGAACGGTATTCCGGGGCCCCGGGTTCGAGTCCCGGTCGGGCTGCACATTTTTCTCACCCTGTGACATCATGAAGCCTGAAAATCTGGTTTGTGTCAAATTCAATTGGATTTTATACAGAAATATGTTTCGATTGACGGTAAAAATGCTACTGCCCTGACAGCCCATGTGATATTTATGTGATGAGTGTTGTGTTTAATTTTCAAATTACACTATAATTTCTGATAAATAACAAGTAATAATTCTTATAACCACACCTTTCTGATTGTTTTTCTTTTGAAGAAAATACCCATGCAATGTTTATGTATGGGGCGGCTTGACACATAATGTATGTGCTCTTCACCACTGTACCTATGAGTCGTGCAACATCAAGTTGTAATAATGAAATGAATGAACTAGCACGCAGAAAAGTGCCATTCAAATATTCCACATGAAAATGCAAACACAACTAGCCGTGTCCAACTGTATAAGAACATTTTGGTTAATTCCGACTAGATACTGAAATAGTTTAATACAATAATTTAGCACAACCATTCTAAAGCATCAAATACCACCACAATCCGATAATGTTACAATATGTAATTATTTCAGAATTAACAGTTCTATCAATTCAGTATTCAATATAATATTCAAAATTTATAAAATTATAAAGGTGGGGGTTTACCTACAGTGATCTGCATATATTTAAAGTATTGAAATTAATATTTAAAGTAGCAGTCCTAAGGCAGTGAGTTTCATATATGTTTAAAGTATTAATTGAATAGGAAACAAAAATAAAGCAAAATAGGGTGTCATGCATCCTTAGCCAGCACTACAGACACTATCTTTCGGTTCAGCCTGTGCTGGAAAAAAGACCTAAGAATATATGACATTATACATTCCTTGTGAAAATGTAGTGGTGCCTTAAACATGTTTTACTCAGCTGAAACACTCGGCACTCTAATGTCACACATTCAAAATGCAATCAGCACAACAGAAATTACTGACTAAGGAGAAGACACAAACAAAGGATAATGGAATATTTAATAAAGTAAAGATTCTATTTATATTGTTTAGTTTTTTAGTGAAGAATGTGCTCATCTTTAATTTAAATTCCCAGTTGTATGGGCAATAAAAGTTGAAATTATCATCTATATTTTTTAGTTTCTCTTAACAATAAGACAGGGGGGAGTGTAGGTCTATAAAATTTAGTTTCATTTAAGTGCAGACTGTGCAGTTTTTAAATTTTAGTTCCCAGTTGTATGTGCAATAAAGTTGAAATTATTATCTTTAGTTTTTTAGTTCTTTTGAAAAAAAACAAGGTGGAGTATTGGTCTATAAAATTTAGTTTTTCATGAAAATAAAACAGGGGGAGTGTTGTTTTATAAAATTTAGTTTATCTTAGTGCAGACTGTGATATTATTTAATTTTAGTTACCAGTTTTATGGGTAATAACAGTTGAAATTAATATCTATATTTTTTAGTTTCTGTAGAAAATTAGACAGGGGGGAGTGTTGTTGATTAATATAAACCGTAACGTATAACACAATACATAAATAATAGTCCATCTATCTTTTAAAATATTTTAGCCATGTGCACAGACACTATGAAAACTTAAACACCAGTCTGCTGTACTAAAACACATGTCCAAGAAACGAATGTAACCCATGTAGCCTGTTGTATTCTTGAATCTTACAATATTTACATAAATATTTCATCCCAGCCCTAATTAAACAGTTAAAAAATGAAATGGCACATACCTCTGAACAGTTTCCAAAGACACTTTTACTTCTTAATTTCTATATCATCACATTCAGTCCATTTCTATAATGTATCCTTTCTTGGCGGATTATATCCGAACATGACTACACTACAGCGCAGTGTTCACAGGGGCATCATGTACATTTCACAGTCTAAATAGACATTTCTAAAGAAAATTTGACTATAACAATTAGAGCAAATACCAATGAAATTATAATAATACCATTCAATTCATAATACTTTACATAAACTTGGATCATTTCTATCGTCTGCTACGTACACCGGAAGGCACGGAGTGTAGCTTTCCTGCCGTACCACAACCGTATTTCAGTATGAGTAAACTGTATACTGACCAAAGAGTCTATATGAAAATTTTACAAATATCTTTAGGAAATGAACATTATGATAAGAAAACCGACTGATGCAAAATGTAATACAGTCTGTATTAGAAAATTAGCTGTACAAGTACTATTTAAGACATAACTGGATACTGGATCAGGTATTATAACCGTTCATTATCACTTATAAATCACCGACTATCGAAATGTGACGATAATCTATGTATTCTGGTACAAAATTAATGAAGAATTAAGGAGAATAGTGAAATTTTTACATTATCGGCTGATATGATACAGAGTTAGAATGAATATAGAAAAAAAAAACAACCTACAATCTTATTTTGTCTTTATTTTTTATTTATTTCTTCCGATTATATGATAAAATTCAGTCAGTCACAGTGATTGTATCCGCATTTTTGCCGCTAGAAACTATAGATGGAGAAGCATGACTACCATATGATACATTCTACCTTGTATGAAAGTAAAAACAAAACAACAAAAATAATAGACATAATGTGTTATGAACTAACCAAAACTGTATAGGAGCTCAATACATTTATAAATTATTATGCTCAAGGGTAGAACGTTTTATACATATGTTAGTACCCGGTACAGGCCCACTCTCTCAGCAGAAAAACTTATTTTAGCCTTCACCAAGAGATTACGAGGGACTTTTATAACATTCTATGTTTATGTATAGGGCGGCTTGACACATAAAGTATGTGCTCTTCACCACTGTACCTATGAGTCGTGCAACATCAAGTTGTAATAATGAAATGAATGAACTAGCACGCAGAAATTGGATTCCAATTGATAACGTTAGAATGCATTGATGTAGGAAACAAAACCTTGGTAGGCATGTTGGTCGTGACTGGCAGACAACCCTTATGGATTTTGAGATCGGTTGCTCAAAGGTCAAGGTCGACTTGACCTTGAGCTGAAAATCAGTTTTCATAATAACTGAAAATTGCTTTGGACTAAAATCTTCATTGGTTGCTTGTCAGTGGTCAGAAGAACAATCCGTTTTGCGGGTCAGTATTTCACAGAAAAATGGAAGTCATACTTATCTGTGAGAGTCTTTACTGTAATAATATTCTTTAAAACAACATTGTACATCACAGTTATATTATTGTGCAGATGCTACTTCACCATTTGTATTTGTCTACATGCATCAAAAATGAAATGTATGAAAACTTTGGTGTAGATAAATGTTTCAAGCGCTGTTCATGGCACTTCTGTGATGTCCAAAATTATATTTCCCAAGGTAGTCCAAGCTGATGAAAACTATTTAAATAATGTTTATTTGTTCCATCCGACAGAAACTGGCCCTATCTCTCTATTCTCAACATTTTCCTAATGATCTCTTATTAAAAAATTGCATCTATTTTTAAATATTCCACTTCTGTATGCTACCTACAGGTTTGAAATAACAATTGAAAGATAATTAATTGTCATTTTAACTTCTATTTTTGTTTGTAGGGGATAAACAATATTTCAAAATAGCTTCAAACGTGTTTGTTTTAATTTTCTTCATGTTTACAGTAATGAAATACAGGTCGACCACGTTTTTGAGCCTTGATTAATTTATGTGACAGTTGATTCGCCAAAAATGGGTAGAAACATAAATGTAATACGTAGTAAAGCGGTATAAGTTATCGATGAATGTATACGCATGCACAGCCCAAGAAATATGGCGTTGTCTTAACAAACTTGCTTTTCGAGGTTCGAGCTTTGGTAAGTTAAAAATTCACATTTTATAAATCGTCTGTTTCAATAAACATTGCACGAGATTGATTTAGGTGTATTGACCATGTACTGTCAGTTGAACAGAAATACTGGGAGTTATAAATTGCTTTAGACGATATTCCAGCACCGGTGATCATCGAGTTTAACATCATCTATCAACTCTGATACTGATATAGTTAAAGGGTCGTCAACAGAAACAGCAAGAGAAGTTGGAATTATGTGACATGAATTAAATTGAAATAAAAGTAGAAAAACATATTAAAAATATAGAAACAATGAACAAAAATAAGTCAAACATTATTTTTTGAAATATATAAAATGTTTTTTTGAAAAGAGTCTTCAAATATTTTGCCTAAAATGAAATAAAAATAATGATTCTCGTATACTAGAGAAAGTAAAAACGACCGTTATCTGGGCTTGAATTCACACCTCACGGTTTGTGATCATTACGCTCTACCAGTTGCGTCAGCGATATAATCAAGTTCACGGTAAACAAAACAAACATATCAACCTACTCTATAGAGAGTTTTCAGGCAGGTTTGGACCGAACATCGATATAATTAATTAAAAGGTGCATCATTTTGTCACGGCTCAAAACACGCGGTCGAACTATACCATAATTATTATCTTTTGCATGAACATCACAAACATATTATTTAATACAATACACGTGTTACAATTGCCGTCTTTTGGTTACGTCAGATGTCCATCCAGTCGCGGATCTGGAGAGTTATGCGGGAATGGTGACCATAAGCCTGGTTTTAACATTTGGTTAAGATGGCTTTGTGGCACTAAGGCCTGTATATGCCTTATGCTCTACTAGAAACAGAGATTTAGTATGATTATTACTAGTATCAATAGTATTGAATCATCATCATATATCTTTTTTAAAATAATTTAACAATTAGATTTTATTTCCGTTGATATTTCAGGGAAAAGAATTGAAAGAGAAGAAAACTGCAGACGATAGTGTTGAGGTAACTATATTTTGTCCTTGTCTTTCAAACGAAACTATTTGGCTTTTATGTCTTTATCTAGAAAATATCATAGTATGACAAGATAACACAGTGCTTCACATCTGCAAAAGTTCCATGGCGTGAACCCGTTTAACTACAGCTCAACTATTTCCAGTTTAGCTCGGCCAGTGTAAAAACGTTCTTCTTCATATTCTTCTGATAAACTGTTGATGGAGGGGGATAATACACTTGCAGCCAAAATAACAAATATCTGTTTCACATTAATAAAAGAATGGTATTACATATTCTAGGCTTAATAAAAATGTAAAGTAATACTTGGTTATTCTTAAAAATGGATCCATTCTGAATTAATTTTATGAGTAAACTTATTGTATTTTCTCCTATAAGCAATCTGAAGTTCTTATATATATAATGATATGACATATCAACATTTTACTAGACCGAAAAGCTATACAAGTATTACTTTCCAAAATTAGACTACACAGGCTTACATTTTAATGATATATTTTCGCCTCCGTTATATTTTAACAGATAGAAAAAAAATATACTTATTACAGTGACAACAAGTGTGGCAATCCAAGGAATGTTGAGGGAAAACACCAGCACTTTATGTGTATATTAAAGACAAATCACAAATAAAACTTGAAACGTGGCTATGAAAGATCCACATGCATCAAATGTAAAATGTATTTGAAGTGCATTTTAAAGTAGTTTAATCAAATGTATTGAACATCTTGTCTTCGTTTTAGCTTTGTATTCAATGAATTTGCATTGTAACTGCTAGATTAATGATGAACTCCTTCGTCATTTCGCCGTGAGGCTACAATTTCTTTAAAGAACATCTACTTCTAAACGAACAAGTCAACTTCAAGCAGACTTTGTTCAATTTTAAAATCTTAAAATCTTAACCAATCATCATCACCTTTCTTGTCCCCATGGCAAGTGAAACTATTGCGTAGTCTTCTCCGAAAGCGCTGGCATGATTTCAAAGCAGTTTCACAGCAATGAAATATTGGTGACACTTTCAAATTTTAAAACGACTTAACAGTAAACCAAAGATAATTTATATTTTACTAGCTTGTCTTAATAGTCTGCCTATATATCCAGAAAAGTGGCCTAGAAATTGCCTTTGATGGCATTTTTTGTTAATGCCCGACAGCCATGTTCATTGTTAACTTTATAAAAATGGGAAAAGTTTCAGGGGGGCTGTCGCCTTCTAAGGGTCATAGTAAGGTCACAGCACAAGGTCAATGGTCAATAAGTGCATTTTTGTTATAAACGTCAGATTTTCGCCATTTTCGCTATCTTTTAATATAAACTTGTAATTTTTCGGTGATAATTATGAATTTGAGAAGTAAATAAATTACTGCGTGTAGATTTATTGCATTTGAAACTGGCAAAATTCCAAACGACTAGAGTTATTTCTATAGAATGAGCTTAATTTTTCGTATGCTCTGATATTTTGTTCATTTATCAGAGCTATCTTTTTCATGTTTGATATTCTAAAACTTCCATTTTCAGGTCAACACTTTTTAAAAAGGCTATTTGATTGCTTGTATGATTGTCTGTATGAACACTACAGGTAGAAAAATTCTATGGCGCGTATTATAAGACTGGTACAGTGAAACTTCGTTTGCTCAAATTAGGCTTATTCGCCTACTACTCTTGGCTCGAAATCATTGTCAGGTCAATATTACGTTAACTTCACGTTGGCTTGTACTACTGATATCTCGAATACATTTTGCTTGTCCCGTCGAGCACTAGCGAACATAGTTTGACTGTAATAACTATTGACAGATCTAAAGATTCTTTGGGAAGCATAGAACTGAAGGAAGTAAAATAGTAAACTCGGTTTGATTAAGTCTGTATGATAGTATGAAATGTGCAAATTCTCTCAAGCATTACCTAAAATGGACTATGCTGTCAATTAAAAATCTATTCCAGTGGTTTACGCATGTGCTGTAGTAATTTCAGGAATGCGTGGGCGTTTAGAAATACCATCTATGTACAAAAAGTAAGCGATATCAAACTTTGAATATAGATATTAGATAACCGCAAATGTTATGTTGTTTTTATTTTCATTTCATGAGCATAAAAATGGTACTCATCATATTTTTGAGCTAAAAAATATTTCTTTGCACTTTAACATTAGACTATAATAAAGACTGGTAACCGCACTTCAAGTGTTTTCAATATCTACAATTTTGTAACTACCAGTGTTTGTTTATGTTGGTTCTATTAATGTCACACTCAAAAAGGCTTAATGATTGTCAGTGAATTTGAAAGTATATCGAATATTATTAGTATTATCTTTATGACTGTGAATATAGGGGTAAGCATGTTTGTTTGTCAGTTACAACGCCTTTAGATTTCCGAGTATTTGGTTGGTGATAGAACCGGGTAGAGCAACTTATCAATGTATTACAAAGGAATCTATGTTATAAAATGAAACAAATGTGAGTACAAGCTACAGATTTCTTAGCCTGACATATTCAATCGACAGTATTTGTTTATTATAAATCCATCGTTTTGAATTTCAAATCTCTTCTTCATGTTCAGACTTCTCATCATGAAGAAAGTTATTTTTACACATTGTATATCTCTAAGTTACTATCGAACCGCCATAATTCTTCATTTTGATTAGCTGAACCATCATCTGTTATGTCAGTAATCATGAAGATATCGAAAGGTATATTTTCAATATTTCACTGAATCTGCCTTAATTTTGCTATTATGATAAATCTAAAGCAACCTTTCTGATGTTTTTATATCTTTATTTTTACATTTTAATTTGTAAAACATATGCATGACTAATGTTTCAGTGTCAAGATACTAGCTTTCTTTTCACAATGTAATCAAAGACATCCTGTCTGAAACTAAGTGTCAGAAGTGTAAATTGTTATGATCTGATTCGTTTTCAACTGTTGTTTCGAACAGGAAGTGAGAGTGTGGAAGCAAAGCCAAAAATTATAAGATTCGAAAAAGAAATAGCGTGCTGAATTTTCAGAACAAAATAACACAAATATCGAATTAAGAGCTTCGTCAATAGTTCTTGAAATGTTCTCATTTATTAAATTACAAATACATAAAATATGATGATAAATGTCTGACCGTTAGTAAAAAAGGAAACAAATTACAGCAAATCAAAGACATGAAGTATAGAGTAACTAGTTGAATTCCCACAGACCTGTTCTGTTTTGTTTATTACCGTGCATGTTCTCTGTACACCTATATTGTGACCTATGTTTCAGTTATTCCCCTAAAATGGTCCCATTTAACAATCATGGCGTGGACAAATTAACATAAATATATATCATATAATGAATTATCACCAGTATTGAAGTGATTACTTTAGGAGCTGGAGAAGCATTCCATATATGTAAATGTTACTTTCAACAGTATCTCAGTCATGTAACGGCGGTCAATTAACCTAATCAGTGTTTCTGGAGTCTCTACAAGTATTAGCCTTTTCCCCGCAAGTAACTGCCAACTTTTCAATACGATTCAGAAATGGAGGACGAAATTACTCCTTACAATGTCTATTATCAAATTATCATGGAGAACATACACCTCTTACACCTCTTTTGGGGATCAAACTTACGACCCCGCAATCCTTAGATCTGCGCTCTCCTTATTGAGCTAAAATACTTGGTTTTACTTTCATGACAGTAAAGTGATTTTAACTGTTTATGTGAGAATTTTTATATATTTATATGTAATTCATTTTCGTTGTAGTCTTCCTCCTCAAAACCAACCATATTTTCCCTTTCGCACACATTTATCAAAAGGTGTACAATATGTAAATTATCTTTTGATGGTCAGTTCAAAGCTTAAATTCAAATTTTATTGCTACCTGACTCTTGTTTTTATCTTTGCCAAATTTTGACAGATTTGAATGAAAATTAGACACATTGTTTAATGAGTAGTTCAGTTAAATAAACATAGCGATATCAACCCTGCGTACATTCATTGAGCCATATGACAGTTCAAATAAGGTAACCTAAAAATAAAACGTCACAGAATGGATGCAACTTGGTGTTGGTTTCTATGTGGAAAGTACTCCCATCTGCAGTATTAAACAATTTTGTCTTTAATTGGTGTCATAATTGACATCACAAACCTGATATAAAATTAACATGTTCATACTGAAAATATTGACGGATGTTTTATTCCATCTAAACATAGCTGAACATTCAGAATATGATACTTTGAATTTCTGCTGTGACAAATTTACTAATTATGTGACTTTTAATTCAAAGGTTACCTTATTGTTACCCTTACGGTTAAATGAATATAATTCAGGCTATGATCGTTTTTATGTTTTTTTAAAAGAAAATAATCATTAAACATTGTGTAGAACATCATTCAAATCTGTCACAATTTGGCGATAAAAGAAAAAAAACAGGTGTGGAGTTAGAAAAGTTGTTGAGATTATTATTCATAAATGCACTATTTTGCTTTGTTTTGGTACCTTAGAAGTCATTTTCAAAAGTTCACATTTAACTTTGACATGTCTGTGACCTTGAAATTACATTAAAATAACCCTTGGAAACGACAGTACCAGAAATATTTTTGCAGTTGATCCACATATATAAATTGGCAAACATGTCAAGTATAACACACTTTGGCATCGTATGCCACTTTTTCTAGATATATATTATTCTATATAACATATACATGTATATATTATTTATATATTTTTAATATTATCATCAGTTTTATTTATAAAATACAAAAGGGCGTTGAAAAACAATATTTAAACCAATTTAGATGTTTATATGAAAATAAAACGAGTGAACAACGGTATAGTTTATCTGTAAATGCACTCATTTGACCTTTGACCCCGTTATACTGTAATGAGGAACCCCAAAAGGCGACAGCCCCTTTTAAATTTAATGTTTGATCCTAAGGAACACTTTTATAATAATATCCGAGCATTAACAAAAAATGCCATCATAAGTCACATTTTCCTGAGATATTGGCAGACTATAAACAAAAATAAAGTAATAAAAGGAACGGATGGTCTGGTCAGTAATTTTCTTTGCATTAAAGCGAATTCTTATAGTTATGTCTCCCCCAGGAGACATATTGTTTTTGCCCTGTCCGTCCGTCCGTCCGTCTGTCTGTCCGTCCGTCCGTCCGTCCTTCCTTCCGTCCGTCCGTCCGTACGTCACACTTCATTTCCGAGCAATAACTGGAGAACCATTTGACATAGAACCTTCAAACTTCATAGGGTTGTAGGGCTGCTGGAGTAGACGACCTCTATTGTTTTTGGGGTCACTCCGTCAAAGGTCAAGGTCACAGGGGCCTGAACATTGAAAACCATTTCCGATCTATAACTAGAGAACCACTTGACCCAGAATGTTGAAACTTCATAGGATGATTGGGCATGAAGAGTAGATGACCCCTTTTGATTTTGGGGTTACTCCGTCAAAGGTCAAGGTCACAGAGGCCTGAAAATGGAAAACCATTTCCGATCAATAACTAGAGAACCACTTGACGCAGAATGTTGAAACTTCATAGGATGATTGGAAATGAAGAGTAAATGACCCCTATTGATTTTGGGGTCACTCCGTCAAAGGTCAAGGTCACAGGGGCCTGAAAATGGAAAACCATTTCCGATCAATAACTAGAGAACCACTTGACGCAGAATGTTGAAACTTCATAGGATGATTGGTCATGAAGAGTAAATGACCCCTATTGATTTTGGGGTCACTCCTTCAAAGGTCAAGGTCACAGGGACCTGAACATGGAAAACCATTTCCGATCAATAACTTGAGAATCTCTTGACCCAGAATGTTGAAACTTAATAGGATGATTGGTCATGCAGAGTAGATGACCTCTAACGATTATAAGGTCACTCTGTGAAAGGTCAAGGTCACAGGGGCCTGAACATTGAAAACCATTTCCAGTCAGTAACTTGAGAACCACTTGACCCAGAATGATGAAACTTTACAGGATGATTGGCCATGCAGAGTAGATGACCCCTAACGATTTTAGGGTCACTCTGTTAAAGGTCAAGGCCACAGGGGCCTGAACATGGAAAACTATTTCCAATCAATAACTTGAGAACCTCTCGACCCAGAATGTTGAAACTTCATAGGATGATTGTTCATGCAGAGTAGATGACCCCTATAGTTTTTGGGGCCACTCCGTTAAAGGTCAAGGTCACAGGGGCCTGAACATTGATAACCAGTTCTGATCAATAACTTGACAACCACTTGACCCAGAATGTTGAAACTTCACAGGATGATTGAACATGCAGAGTAGATGACCCCTATTGATTTTGGGGTCAGTCTGTTAAAGGTCAAGGTCACAGTTGCCTGTTCGTGTAAAATCGTTTTTTGAAAATAACTTGAGAACCACTTGACCTACAATGTTGAAACTTAATAGGATGATTGGACATGCAGAGTAGATGACCCCTATTTATTTTGAGGTCACTTGATCAAAGGTCAAGGTCACAGGAGCCTGAACAGTGACTGGAGAACCACTAGGCCAAGAGTGTTGAAATTTAGCGGGATGACTGGACATGCCAAGTAGATGATCCCTATTGCAGCCAACCATCAGTGTCTCTTTGATTTTTGCTCCTGACCCCTATTGACTTCTTGCCTATAGGACTTTGCATTGGGGGAGACATGCGCTTTTTTACAAAAGCATTTTCTAGTTTTTTTTTTCCTTTCACAGATTTTTTTTTAATTCACGTATACAATGATATATGACTGAAAAACTTGTGCTGAAAACAATGAACAAATAAAAACAATGGTTCATCAAGCTTGTTTTTGTGAACAAAAATTTTGCACACACCCACTGTTGCTGAAACTGCCAGCGATGTTTCAACATTCATAATTTTCTGCTTTTTTTATAAATACCAACCAAAATATTCATCAAGACACCACGATAAGGTTTATTCTTTTTACAGGTTTTATTATATACTTACTTGATGTCATAGTCATATTTGTTATACTATATCCTTACAATAGTGGGTACAAATAAAAAAAAATCTTGTTTCATATTCACTTGTGTGAACTTTTTTTAATGAAAAATACCCGAACTGAAGTATATTTTTTTTTTTTTTATTTTGAACAAAATGTTTCATAGATTTTTTCCTGTTTTTCTTTTGTATAAATTATTGTATTGTGAACATAAAAGTGGCTAAAATGTATGGGTCACCATGCTAAATTTTATGTAAAGACCGCATGAATACAACACTTGTTCGTACGAAACATGGCGCGAACCTGAACTTAAATGCTTCACTATAAAATATAAACATTACAATGTGTCAAACCACAATGCTAAACTAATTAGGCTAGTTTTATATCGTGACACGTTTTTATTCTGTTTAAAGAAGTTATTAAATATAAAGTTAAACCTTGAAAGATTTCCTCGTTTAAATTAAAAAAAAAAAATAATATCCAATAAAAGTCTTTAAACGAAAGTAGAAAAGACGTTGCTATGATTGCAAAATTCACCATGCACATGTGGTATGTACATGTACACGTTATCCTTTACTTTGATATTAATGTATATTGACTACTCATTGTTTACTCTAAAGCATTACCTACTTTTGAGACGTCATTTTGTTTATCAACAAGTTGTTCATATTACATTTTGTTCCAGAATGTTCTACGAATTAAAAACGATTAAGTAAATCTTTAATTAGGGCGTGGCTTTGACAATGCGTGGTTAGTTGGAATCGCCTTCATTTTACCTTGATAAGCAAAGCTATAAAATGATCTGACTAGTTTTCATAATCAAATAAAATAGGCACTTTCTAAATCGTGAAACTGTTATGAAAGTTTGTCTACGACCTACTGACATATCTTTACACTAGATGACACATGATCTAACCTTATCAAGATTATATCGAAGCAAACATTATGAACAAGTTTCATTTACGTTGAACCCCATTTGAATGTTAACGGTAACTGGAATGTTGAATCCCAAAATGCAACAGTTTTAAAGCCATTATTTGTTCACACACTGCCTGAATGACTCAAATGTTCCAGCCAATTAAAACAGGTTTCATTTCAAAATCATAGCAGAGGTATTTATCAGAAACAATCATCCAAATACAAAAAAAAAATTTCTATGTCAACAAAAATTCTTTACCATGTAGATATAGGTCAAAATACACTTAAACATTTTATGTGCCATCCATGTTGTGCCACAGCAAAGTGATGTCGATTTTTGACGTATGGCCTAAAAATAAAAACGTTACAAAATAAGCTATTTATCAAAACAAAAAAAAGGAAAGAAATTCTGACGCAAACAAGAGCTGTCACTATCGGTGACAAATGCCACCGAAGCGTGCACGATCATGCTACAGTTCTCTGAGCAAAATAAAATAAATCACTGGAGTCTTTTTCTGCACATACATTACTTACTCCAAGTATAAAGAAAAGGGTTATTACATTTCTTCAGAATTCAAATTTAGATTTACATACAAAAACAACTATTCAACCCAAAAACACATTAGTCTTCATTGTTAAAACTTAGCAGATATTGTATGTCAATTTGGATTGTATGCAAGCAAAATATTATGAAAATATGAAACTGTTTAAGTCTAAGCATGTTAAAGTCTAAGTCGTAAAACTTTGATAAATTTGGGCCAATGTGTTTTGAAGCTCCGACTGTTATACGGACATCGGACACTATGCTTGGGACTTTGCTCAAATTCCAATGCCATTCCATGACTTCAATAGCTGATAATTTTACATAATGGCTTCAAATACTCATAAATAATTTGTATTCCTATGAAACTGTCACATTTTATTTCACATTCGTTTTTGTTTTTGAAATTCGAACAGTTTATGACTAAGGGTCATATTTTTTGAAATGTAGAACGTGTATTTTTAGTGAAATAAGCCCATGAACTTCAAATATGTTTATAAGTAAATGTTTAAAATTAAAAAAAAATAAACGTTTACAATGCAGATTATCCGTTTATTAATGAAAAAGATTTTTCGAAATGTAACTGAAAAGCGAAAACTCAAATTTTAGCACACATCTCTACTTCAGTTCTTTTCACCTGAGCGCCGATGATAACTTACGCAACGACCTAATGTCTATTGTCTGTTTTTCTGACAATTATTGTTATACAGTCTTGACAGATGCATGTACAAAACTGACCGGCTATTATAAAGAGGGTTATATATTGAACACGTGCTTTGGTGTAGTTGGTCATGCATTAGCTTAGCGGGCCTTTTTTTTCAGTTGAAGCGGAGGGGTGTAGGGGACTGCCTGGATTTTAGCATTTTATGACACATTTAGGCATGTTCTAGATGCATCATTTACTATATTCAAGTCCCCTTAATATTGCATTTTAATGTTGTTTTTTTTCAGTTTCCTAAATCATCTGTATGCCCATGCTTTAAATATAGTGGCTACGCCACAGAGTCATGCACATTTATCCTATAATATTAAATGCCTAGCAAACATACAAATGTGCTTGCTGTTATTCAAATACAAAAAAAATAAAACAACATAATAATACATGTAATAATAAAATACCTACTGGTCCAATATATCAATGGTGCATCTAGTATCAACATTAATGTATATACTCTTAGGGTGTCACTGATAGTTCTTTGAAGGTCGTTACTAGTATTTCGGTCGGCTTTGGAATAAGTTATGGGTGAATTGGTGTTAATTCTGGGGTGTCAGCGTAATTTTATGGGGCGTCAGTGTTTTTACTGAGGGCGTTAATATCAGTTTTTGGTGCATCAGTGTTACCTCTGGAGGATTGGGTGTTAGTTCTGTAGGCACCGGGGTCAGTTCAAGTGTCTGGACTGTTAGATATCATAATGCTGGATCCAATGGTTCTTTGGTTCGAATTAAAGCAAAGGTTGTTCTTAAAATGCATTCTAAGTGTGCTACAATTGTGTCCTTCTGTTAGGTAGAGGGTAAAAAGACATTTGCACAACAGTGGCACTATTCCCACAGAAGTTCGTCATTATCTTTTTGTCATGTTTAAGATGAAGACACATACATCTAGTTTTATACTAGTATATATTTATATTTCATTTGCTTGGTTCATGACTTGCGACAGACGCATTGCCCTAATACTGATGACAATCAATCGATGGACTTAAATTTTTAAATGGCAGCAGACCTAATAGAAAAAATCATAAGATATAAACAGAATCATTCTGCTTTCAAGCTTGACCTTCTAAGCCCACTATCTATTTATTATAGTGTTTTCTATGCTTGAAATATGTACATAAAAACGAATACAGCTGTGGATATGTAAGGTTTAAGAAACAAGTGCAGTAAGTGTTAAAATATTTTTTCCAAAACCTCATTTGCCGACACCCTCTGTGTAGCTTTTTCAAGTTTTAACACTTTCCACCCAGTGACCAAGTACCATTTGTGCAATAGACGTATATAATAATTATTTACAAATGCATGTGAGATATATTTTGTTGCGTCACTTTGGGGAAAGATTTTAAATACGGAAAATTATTAATGTTCATATTTCAATGGAAATAAGAATGAGACATGTCAAAAGAGTCTCCTTTTTTGTTCACAACTTTTTAAAATGTAGTCTAATATATCACGAAATGATCTTGAACTATCTTTATCATGCTGTTTTAAAAGTCTAGAACTAATTCAGGTTTTACTTAATGGGATAGGCAATCTGAACAGGAAAATGTCCGAGGTCCTTTATATCTTCAACAGTTCTGTGGTACTGGCCTACTATTTTATGTCTATAAATAACATTTTTTGTTCTCGCCTAATTGTTAATACATTGCCATTTTCAGCAGGATAGTTATAATCCTCCATATTATAGAACCAGTGCTTGATAATGACCGCCTTTCGTTTGAAATTATGTACATTTACTAGAGCAGAGGCCGGGTTTCCGAAATGCAAATATAGCTCGAATCATGTCATATAAAATTATCATGACTATAGCTAACGTGCAAAATGCCACTGTGTGCATGATTTAACTTACAGGTCGGCATACTGTATATCAAAAGCAACTTACATCACCTACACTGTAAAATATCGAGCAAATTTGTAAATATATCCAGAATTCTGGACGCTTGTTTTACATTATGTTTAAATCTATTTTGAAGGAAAACAGGTACATTGGTTTGTCTGCGTTGATCTTTGGTTTGGTAAACCTTTTGAACTCCGATCATTAAATGCAGAACATTTTAGCCTTCATTTGGCTATTACTTCTTGTCAATTAATGGGTATTTGGGATAGTAGGCCAAATGTCAAAAATACCTTGATATTGTTAACGAATTCTGAATAATTTTTAGCATATATCATTTGAGGAGAATGCCATTATGACAATAAGCATTTGAAAGGACACAATATGAATCATACAAAAAATGAATGTGAGGTATCTTTAAAACATGACACACGCACACAACAAAATATTATCAAAGGAATAAGGGTCTATTCCGCTTGAAACTGTTGTGATTATTATTATTATATCGTCATCATATTGGCCTATCTTATAGTTGACATTTGAATTAATTTCCGTTCATATTTCAGGAAACAAAAACGAAAGAGAAGAAATATCAAGATGATAGTATTGAGGTTAGTCTTTTAACAATACTATGAGACTTTAATGATGATATTTACGGAGGATTATTGTATGAAAACGCATATTTGTACTTTACATCTACAACGGGTCCTTGGTGTCGCCAAGTATAAAAATAGCTCACTTTTTTCATCTACAGCTCGGCTAGTGTTAAGTGTTAACTAATGATATTCTTCTTATACACTGTCGAAGGAGGGATGGGGCACGTGCAATGCTTAGTTTCAGATGCAAGTAAAACTTTGTGTGACTTAACACAGCATGGAATTATCAATTACAGTTAATAACAGGTCAGTGTACCAACTCAGTGTGTAAATGGTATGTCATTGTCACGGTATAGAACTTGAATATTAAAACAGGGAGAAAATGTGTAGGTGGCCGGATAGCTCAGTCGGTAGAGCATCGGAACGGTATTCCGAGGCCCCGGGTTCGAGTCCCGGTCTGGCTGCACATTTTTCTCACCCTGTGACATTTGGCGCCCAACATGGGACCATGACGGCATTGCACTGGTTAGTCTCCGACGCCTGTTATTGCTTATATATAATACCCGCTGAAATTCGAGGACGAATTTCAAAATGGTGGGGAAATATGTCACGGTATAGAACTTGAATATTAAAACGGTGAGAAAATGTGTAGGCGGCCGGATAGCTCAGTCGGTAGAGCATCGGAGCGGTATTCCGGGGCCCCGGGTTCGAGTCCCGGTCTGGCTGCACATTTTTCTCACCCTGTGACATCATGAAGCCTGAAAATCTGGTTTGTGTCAAATTCAATTGGATTTTATACAGAAATATGTTTCGATTGACGGTAAAAATGCTACTGCCCTGACAGCCCATGTGATATTTATGTGATGAGTGTTGTGTTTAATTTTCAAATTACACTTTAATTTCTGATAAATAACAAGTAATAATTCTTATTACCACACCTTTCTGATTATTTTTCTTTTGAAGAAAATACCCATGCAATTTGGAGAGCTAATATTAATAACTTAAGTGTAAAATACATTATAACAACTGTTTTAATTTAGAAACAAAGCGGCCAGATTTGATTTAATGTTTTCACAGCAAAATGAGTGAAAATCATAAAATATAACGTGAATTTAAAACTTTTGCATGTTTGGATCAACATTTCTATACAATATAGATCTTAAGTAAGTCTTTACTTCTTAAAACTTCAGGATAATTATACTAAGAGCATTCGAAGTTGTGTGCTTGTCTTTTTTGTTTCTTTTTTTCTGTTTTTGTTGTTGTTGTTTTTTGCGTTTTTTAAATAAACATCAATAGGAGTCAATGGGAAAAAATACAATTTCAGTATAGCTATATTTCATGAAGACTAAGTAGATAATATGGACTGTAGGGTGTTATAATTAGCAAGACTTTTCTATTATTTGCCCTAGCGACCTCGTACTTTACCTAAGGTCTGTTCTTTTTTTACTCCGCTGATGTTTTTCTTGGTGGTTAATTTTTTAAAAAAAAAAATTCTATTCTCCGACAAACTGTCGCATAGGCAATCGTACCCCTTGTTTGGATGCATAAGGTATGCAACAAGAAGATAAACAGAGAAAATTGACTTCAAAATAAGCCGATACGACAAAGTAAATATATGCAATGAACGATAACATTGTTATTCATACTATCTTTTACAACAGATATAAACCAAAGCAGCAACGCATTGTAATAGTAAAACTAAGACATCGGCTTGTTTGTTTATGTAAGTGTATACATTTTGAATTGATATGTTTTCCATTTGTCTAAGGGTAAGAAAACTGTGCAGACATATCGGGACTTCAACAAAATCTCTTATATTACCGCTCAGATGCCCAACCGACTAAGCTGTCGGGCCGTTAACACATTTTCTCATACTGTTAATCAAGTCAAAAACCGTAACCTATACCTATTGAAATGGCCAACAGTGAGACAAATATGCATAATATTAGAGCCTTTTGAGCGGGGAATGATTGTTATTACACTATCTTGTGAAACCCTTATTTTCTTTACATGGATTACTGACCGTTGAAAGTGGTGACCCTTTTTTCAAGTTTTTCTTTCTGTCTTGTATTTTGTGTTGCGTACGTTGTCTTGTTTGTTGTTGGCATATCTTTGCTCTTTCCACCCCCTACGCCGAATAACCCACACAATTCCCACCTTGCATTTCGCTCCCTAACATTTTCACCCCCTTTCCTTTGACTATAAGTGAGTTACCGAGCTCATCATAATGTTGTCCACCGGCTGTTGTTTTCCCTGCTTCTGTGCGTGTGTGCGTGTGCGTGTATGCCTTGGGGGTGAAAGGTTTCCCACTAAGTTGATTTTTTTCTCACTTGTCTGCTTTTGTCTTGTCTGCTTGATTGTAATTTGCCAGTTTGCCATAGTGATGGATTGATTTCAAATTTTGAGACTTAAATTCTACGGAATACCAAATTTTCCGTTCTATTTGGTATTAATGAAACTTTATCAGAATACAAATACCCGATCGTTTGCTCAAAAGGTAGGGGTTGGGGTGGGGATGGGGGCTGTCCAAGGTCGAGTGGTTAAGGTCAATAACTGCTTATCACTTGCTCCTCACCGGTGTGGGTTAGAGGCTTACTACCGTTGAATTTATCATGTGAGGAAGCAACTAAGCTTACTTCCGGAAGATCCGCGGTTCTACCAAGCTGCCCTTCGGATTGAAATAATGCTGGGAGTGGCATCTTGGGTCTTCTTCCACCATCAAGGCTTTGATATACAATTATGTCGGTGTGACATAACACATCCCCTCCTATAGTGCTTTTAAATTAGTAAAATTCCGAAGAAATTTTAAAGTAAATGTTATGTTTCTTTTTTATTTAAATAGTGATATCTGATGTTCTGTAATATCATAAAACAGGATTTGAGTGTTTGCGTGTGTGTGTGTTAATAAGCTACACATACATGTAAACGGATGAGACTGAAATAAACAAATAAACTAAACTATGCTACATTATAAACATATTTTTATATCTGTAGTTTTGCATGACTGGATAAAATTGTTTTTACAGTGTAAAATTTCGTTTGTCCTCGATTTCCCAAATCATCTTGATGAACTAAGACAGTCCCGTCCACAAAAATGATGTGTCGTCTATTTAATTAATTGGAACAAAAATTAGACTCTCGTAAGTTTTAGAATCAATTGGAGTCTGTGTTGAATCAGTTTTCTGCCACTTTCACAACTAAAAACCGTTCAGCACGGTAGATGTTAATTGATCTTCTTACAGTCGAAAAAAGCATATTATCCTTTACATTTGCTTATATTTTTTAGATAGTTTTCACGATCAAAGAGATCCCCGGATTGCAAGTTTAAAACATCGGTTAGATTTTTTCTTACCGGACTTTATTCAAACTTTTACGCTCGACTATTTTTTTAAATCAATTATTGTACTCACTTTTTGTCGATGTCCGCGTACGAATGTTTTGCATGCAAGGAGCTTTTAAACTTCATTCATGTCCTAGACATCATGAGACGTCCTAACAGGACGCGTGAAATAGCTGTTGCTTATATATTTGTAAAATATATGCCCATACACATATCTTTGTCATCGTTGTGCCCACTTCTCTTCATGTGTCCGTTTTTTATCTCTATCATGTGTCCGTGGTTTATCACAGGAAACATATCTCTATTTTTCTCGATATGAAGCGCAGTTATCAAAAACCATAACTCTTGCTTGATTAGGTATTTATGTACCTTGCGTACTATCAAAGAACTATATATATAGCAAAATGTAAATTTGAGTTATTTCGCTTTTTTTTTCAAAAGATAAAATCATGCATTGTCGATAATGTTTTTTTTTCAAACTATGCCTCCAAGGTGAAGTGGTTTTTGTCGCTGACTTTAAATAACTTGCCTCTCACCGCTGTGTGCTCTAAACGTAACTTAATGTATAGAATTATTGTGACATATTGCCTGTTTGTTTGTTTTTGTTCTTAAACCATCTATTGAGACCAACTTGGTCTGCATAAAAGACAAACGAGACTTCTAGTGTAGAAAAATTTAATTATTAGTCAATTTGTATGAAAACAATACAAAACAAAAGATACTTTAAACAACCCTGATTCCACAGTTACAAATGGTTTTGAGAAATGGTAAGGTAGAATGCTTATAGTTTTTTATATTCTTTTCATAACATAACTGATATTCCTAAAATCATAAAGTCAATGACATGTAAGCTGTTTGAAAAACAATATAATGGAGAGGAAAAGTGTAATCACAGAAACATGAGTCGTGCAACATATACATGTTAATAAAATCTAAAAAATGATCAACTAGAGGCATAGAAATCAACTAAGCAGAATAGGAAGAGACTCGGGGTTTGAGCGACATGGTTTTTCCACTATTTTATTGATTGAGTCTGTTCGGATGCCCAAAGTGCCTTATGATCACTAGCAACGGTTTGATCAGAAAATAAAATTGATTCTAACGGTCCTGAAAACATGACAACATTGTGCACTAAGACAATACTAGGAAGCAATATGTATCCATACACTAATAAAATTATCAACTACCAATACTTCTTCGGATAACACATACACAGAACTAATATGAAAACTGATATATATACATGGGTCACAGGGTCACAGGGTGAAACTGTATGACATATTTACTTAAACGGACAGAGACAACCAAGTTAAAGTTTGGTTTGTAGCAGTTTAACACTGTATTATACCAAGTGTTATGAATATGTACGTTATATTTGAAATTGCGATGATGACAAGATATGCTTTACCCTTAATTTAAATTTAAATAAAATAAAACACTCGTAGCGCAGCTGAACTGTCAGGGTGAGATATTGAAAAGTGTAAGGAAAGTTAATTTCAATTTGAAAAGTAAGCTATCATAATATATAATTTTTAGTCAAAATAAAAGCTTATAAGCTGACATACAGCTGCTATAGGATAGTTAACTTCAGACGTTTTCATTGATCAAAGCTCATTCCATACTGTACACTAAGTTCAGAAATTTTGTTGACACATTAACAGGTTCTTCTTTAATTGATTCTCCAGAAAATTTTGTATCAGATCTATTATTATTGTCAGTACAATACAAGCTCAAATACGATACTGTTAAAAGGTACAAATTACTTCTGAAATTTATTGCAACATATTTCTGTTTCTAACTTTGCAAGTGACCTACTCGAAATACAACTTAGTGAAAATTCTCATTTTCTATGTCGAATGAAAGAAAGCAAACTTTCACCGAATGCCATAAATTTATCTGGACATAGCCAGCGATGAAACTCTACATGACCATAGGTATTCTTAGGTCAATACTGTGTACATTTTTAATAACGTTTCAGTCAGAAAAAAATAATGCCCACATGTACTGAAGGAGAAAAATTGTGTCGGTGATGTCCGTCTGTCTGTCATTCTGTCCGTCTGTCTGTCCTTCTGTATGTAACAAATGTTGTCCATGCAACTCATTCAATGCCACTGGACTGGTTTAAAACAAATTCACAAGATTGATTATTGCTAAGCCGAGGTGTGCTTATCGTCGGCATTTTTCAGTTAGTTGATTTCAGTCGTAGTTATGGCCATTGATTTATCACATTTCATTATGATTTGGCCACTTCTCTTATATCATTGTGTGGATTTCCACCAAAGCTTACAGAAATGCTCAGCGTCAAGCTTCATTGTGCATATTGTCGGTACGTTTTAGTTCAGTGATTTTCAGTGGAGTTATGAATGACCCTTGCCTTGTTGTTTTTTAACTTGTCCGGACAACTGATCCAATACCACCTGGAGGAATTAAATCAAACTTCACAAAAGTAATCATTGCCAAGCCTAGTAGTGCATATCGGCGTAATGTTCAGATTTTCTGTTTTTAATCAAACTTACGGTACTTGGTTCGTCAAATCTTATGATGTTTTAGCCATTTCTCTTTTATATTAGGGCTGAAATCCACCAAACCTCAAAGGAGTGATGAGCGCAAAGTCCTATCATGTATATGATCGACATGTTTAGGTTGAGTTATTTTCAGGAGAGTTATGGTCCTTTATTAGTCAAATTTTATTAAATTTTGAAACTTCTCTTACGCAATTGGGCAGATTACTACTTAGGAATTATCAGTGCCAATCTTAGTTATAGATATCATCAGCATGTTCCGGTTTTGTGATTTTCAGAAGAGTAATTGTCATTGATTTGTCATATTTTGCAGCGTTTAATATACTTGCTGTTTACAGTTAGGCTGCATTTCATCGACCCTCATGAGTCATTAGTGTGAAGCGTAGCTGTGCATATAATCGCCATCTTCCGAATAGATTATTTTCAACTGAGTCATTAGCGTTGATTTGTCATATTCTTTGATCTGTTCTATATCTACGATACAACAGGTTGGAATTCCACCAAACCTCATAGGAGTTACCACTGTCATGCCTAGTTGCCATGTTGTTTCACTGAAACGATCTTTCTTTGCAATTTTTAGTATGAATGGATTGCGTTCATTGTCACCCTTGGTTATTCCCATTCTCCTGAGGCATTTCTGTTCAGAATTACAACATTTGTCTGTAGCATCCTTGCACAGATCTCTCTCAGGTCGGTTCAAATGCTTTGGATCATAGCAAGCAGTGTCTATAAAATTCTAGAATGGTTGTCCCTTAACTTTTTCTCATGTGGTTTCACTTGGTCCTTTTTCCAGCGTGGCATGAACTCAAAAAGAATACCTTTAAACGACTTCTTACTATATAGCATTTATAGGTCTTTTGCAAATTTGATCTATAACGTCGATTTTTTTATCTCTGAGATTTGAGATTTGTTCAAACCTTTGCAGGGTCCTCTCTCAAATTTTCGCAAATGGTTAGACTTGGTCCCCAGAGCTGAAGCAAGAAATATTTTAACGACTTTTTCCCCTGAAACACTAAACGAATTTTCACCAAACTTGGTCTGTAGAATAATGTTGTAGTTTTGGTTTGAACAAATGCTCGTCACCTCTTAGAGACCGTCTGAACTAAAACTAGAAAAAAACGTTTAAACGATTATTTTAAGAACGTTTAAACAACTATTTAAAAAACGTTTAAACGACCATTGATACTTGATTGAGCTTTAACAAAGCCGTTCTGCAGTAGCATTTTTGTCATTCCCTATTCGAAAATTGTCTTTCTCTAAATTAGTTACATGAAAAGTGGTTTAAGCATCTACAAGAAAAGATATAACAAAACAAAGACAATATTGTGTGTATGTAGAAAATTCCCTTTTGTTAATCTATTTGAGATAGTTTGAAACACAGCAAATTTTAGACAACTGTACCTTATGGACATATTTCTAGTGGCTAACCTTATGACATTAAGTCTAAAGTAATTTAGAAATGATTGTATTTGGAAATCATTTAAAAAACAAATTACAGTTTATTAGTGTAGGGATTTATTAGTGTATTTTCGTTTAGGGAATGAGATGCATGTATGTGTGTTTAAAGTAGATGGAGACGGAATATCTTAACGTGTATTTTAAACACATTTTTGGACTTCATATCTAAATGAAACTGACTGCACAGCGCGCGACTTGTATCTTGTATTTAGATGTTTGATTTTTATTTCTTACACACTGTTTAAATTGATCGAATATAACATGCATCTCCTAAGAGAAAACATTGTCAACTCACGGTGTGTAAAATTATAACATGTAAACAATGATCGTAACCAGTCTAGCATATTGACCAATAGAAGGTTCCGCTTTCGGGTCAATTTTGAATTGGAATGTAACAATGTGGATTATGCTACATCAGAAGAAACGAAATCGGACTGTTCATATATACAGTATTTTTTTCGTTATATAGCGCAATTATATAGCTATAACATCAGTAATTGTTTAAGTAAAGATAAATAAAATATTGATACATATAATGATGAATTGTTTTCTAATAAGCCTTTGTTGAAAATACGGGATGTATTATGGAATGACTTTTTCTGTCCGTTCGTCCGTCAACATTTTTCTTAAGTCAAAATGTACTATAGCTACAGTTTTCAAACTATACAGGAAGAACGGCACCACTTGAGAAGGATCCCTGACCTGGAACGTCGTTGATAATTTATGTCTACCGAATCTCTCTGAGTTTTAAATACACGTCTTAATTGGCGCTAATTAGTATTACTTTCCAGGTGACTTTTTGCGTCACTAGAATTCGCTTTTTATTTTTTCAATGTTCGAATGAGCTCTGTATGTCTTTAATTTTTTTTACCATAACGCGCATTCAAGTTCATACCGATGTATCAAATATTTGTTACTGTAAATAGAAAAGCCTCTGAAAATGCAAATATTTATAATTTCCAAAATTACAGTTCCTTATCATACATTTGTATATTTTGGGCGCTGTTGTAGCGAACAAAAATCCCAAGGCTGTCAATTGTCCGAAAGAAAACAAAAGTTAATACCTGTCAGAAATTAATTTCCGGACTATAAGTAATAAAGTTTGACAAAAACGGCTTTGAAGTTGACTAGTTAACGCTAGAGAAAGATCCCTTTTTTCCAGGAGGGATAAAGTTTTGGCGTTGTCCGTCCGTCCAGAGCCGTATCTACAAAGTGTTTGGGAATATTTTAATGAAACTTCATATACATCTTAACGATAATAGGAAAATTCGGCCTGTTAAGTTTCAGTCAGATTGCCCAAGTAATACCAGAGTTATTGCCCTTTAATTGTTTAAAAATCCACATATTTGTACTTACGAGTTGCTAGAATTTCATTAAACTTCTTTCATTTTCACTTACGTTCAAGATCAAGCTCATATTTCAAATAACTATATATAATTCTAAAAATTAATCTTATGACACGTTAGTCAGGATCAACATAACATTTATTATGTATACTTGAAACATTTGATTTCTGTTAAATTGTTCTTGACAAATGAAATTACTTGCTTCTTAGTAACATCCTTAACTTTTTGCCGAATATATTTTTTTGCCATTCCTCATCACACACCCTTTCGGCGGGGGATACCAATTCATCTAATTCGCTTGTAATTTTTTGGAATCAACTGCTCAAAAGTCAAAGACATAGGAACCTTGTGTTAGTTTTTGTTTCCAAACTCAAATATCTGAAGGTATAAGGTATAGATTTTTCACATTTTACGTCAGGAATAAGCCCTTTTTGAGAAATACAAAAAATGTAAGTATATAATTTTGTTGGGTGTCACGAGGTCTGAGGTCAAGTTCATATTGATCTGGAAACTGAAACATATTTCCAGACTCTTATTCATAAAGTATAATAACAACCGTTCGGCTTTCAAACCGTACACAATCACTAAGTTCTACAAGAGGAAGATCCTTGAGGTTTGATTGGTCATTGCTCACAGGTCAAGGTCACGAGGACTTTAATTTACTTCTATTAAAGGTTTCGTTTCACAACTCTAATTTTAAATGTAAAATAGCTAGAGTATTGTTTAACCTTACACATTCTACCACTTGAAACAAGATCCCTAATTTTTGGTAAGTTGTCAGGTCGCAGGGATACCCTCCCAATTTTGGATTTATGCTTTCCGTTTGAGGAGTTTACTCGTGTGTTGATTTGTATGTCTCTCGGTATATTGGTCGGTCAGTCATGTGGTTTCCAATCAAAATATAGATAATGACTTGTGAAACAATTTTCATACTTTTTAAGACAATTGCCAGTGGTCAGTTTATGACCGAAACATACATAACAATAACATACCATAATAGTTGGCCTCCGTTGCGAGTGGTTAAGTTCGCTGACTTCAAATAACTTGCCCCTCACCAAAATGGTTTCTAGCCTTAATTGCGGCGTTGAAATTTTCATGTGAGGAAGCCATCCGTTTGGCTTACGGAAGGTCGATATTTCTATCCAGATGTCCTCCCTTTATGAAATAATGTACGGAGGGGTACCTTGGGTCTTCCTCTACCTGCAAAGCTGGAAATTCACCTTGTGACCTATAAATTCGTCGATGCGACGTTACACAGAACGAAAACAAAACTTTCAATAACTTTATTTTCAATGGAAAATATGTATATAAATTTCTGACTTAAGATTTTTCAACATATTTTGCAGCTTTAAAAGCTTCAAAATGGAAATAAAAAAAGTTGGTGCCATCGCGCATCTAAGAAATTTATTAAGGATTAAGGAAAGGAATATTTTTTTTAAAATAGTGGAGCCTGGTAAAGCAGTTTGTTATGCACATAGACTAGTTTGCGTTGTACATATCTTAGATTATGCTGTGCATTTACTAGTTTGTACTGTATAATTAATAGATCGTCATGTGCATTTTCCAATATATTCGGTACAAATCATAATTTGTTATGTAGATAAAAGTGTACCAGACGATTTATGATTTGTACATAATATATTAGACATGGCACATGACGAACTAATAATTATCACGTAAAGGCAGTTTAGGCGTTCCATACGTGCACATCAAGTATATGACGCTGCTTCTTTTATTAAAAGCTATACGCAACATGTCTTAGACCTCATATTGATTCTGAATGCGATCATACATGTAAATGAAACTTTCTAAAATTATCTTTCATTAAAAAAATCGTGTTTATTGATTTACCTAGTATTTTAGAGACCAATCTGTAATTAACTCTATTCCTAAATATTTCAAGAATTGGGAAACACCTTTTATCTGTTACAAATAAACCAGTAAGAAACGTTATATTTAATTACAATAAAATTGTCTCGGATTTAAACATAGAGCTTAATGTTCCAGACAGTTGTAACTGTAAAG